>NW_027254481.1:230000-232500 GCF_044704955.1 Pristiophorus japonicus
AGAGCCGGCACAGCACGGGCAACAATGGGCCCAATGGCCCAGCACAGTTTGTAAGCGAGCGCTTAGTTTTCGTCCCGAGCGTTTGTGGAACAGTTAGCAATCTAACCGGGTTGTGCTGGGGTTGAGAGACAGAGCTCGAGCGAGAGAGAGAGGGAGACAGAGAGAGAGAGAGAGACAGAGAGAGTGGCAGAGAGAGAGGGAGAGACAGAGAGAGAGAGAGAGAGACAGAGAGAGTGGCAGAGAGAGAGGGAGAGACAGAGAGAGACAGAGACAGAGCGAGAGAGAGAGACAGAGAGAGAGGGAGAGACAGACAGAGAGAGAGACAGAGAGAGAGAGAGAGGGAGAGACAGAGCGAGACAGAGAGAGAGCGAGAGAGAGAGAGACAGAGAGAGTGGCAGAGAGAGAGGGAGAGACAGAGAGAGACAGAGACAGAGAGAGAGGGAGAGACAGAGAGAGAGAGAGAGAGAGAGCAAGAGAGAGAGACAGAGAGAGTGGCAGAGAGAGAGGGAGAGACAGAGAGAGACAGAGACAGAGAGAGAGGGAGAGACAGAGAGAGAGCGAGAGAGAGAGACAGAGAGAGTGGCAGAGAGAGAGAGGGAGAGACAGAGAGAGACAGAGAGAGAGAGAGAGAGAGAGAGAGAGAATGACAGGGAGAGAGAGAGAGAGAATGACAGAGAGAGAAAGAGAGAGAGACAGACAGTGAGGGAGACTGAGAGAAACAGAGAGGGAGGGAGACAGAGAGGGAGAGGGAGAGAGAGAGAGAGACAGACAGAGAAAGAGAGAGAGAGAGAAACAGAGGAAGAGGGTCAGAGAGAGTCAGAGAGACCGAGATATAGATAGAGGGAGAGAGAGAGACAGAGAGAGAGAGAGAGGGAGAGAGAGATAGAGTGAGAGACAGAGAGAGAGAAAGTGAGAAACAAAGAGGGAGAGAGAGAGAGATAGAGAGAGAGGGAGAGAGAGAGATACAGAGAGAGAGATAGTGAGAGAGCGATGGAGAGAGAGAGCGACAGACACAGAGAGACAGAGTGACCGAGATATAGATAGAGGGAGAGAGAGAGATAGAGAGAGAGGGAGACAAAGAGAGAGGGGCAGAGAGAGAGAGACAGACAGGGAGGGAGACAGAGAGAGAGACAGACAGAGAGAGAGAGAGACTGAGAGAGAGCCAGAGAGTGAGGGAGAGAGTGAGAGAGAGAGAGAGAGAGACAGAGAGAGAGAGAGAGAGAGATTGAGAGAGAGCCAGAGAGTGAGGGAGAGAGTGAGAGAGAGAGAGAGAGAGAGACAGAGAGAGAGAGAGAGAGAGACTGAGAGAGAGCCAGACAGTGAGTGAGAGAGAGAGAGAGAAAGAGAGAGAGAGAGACAGACAGGGAGGGAGACAGATAGAGAGCGAGAGAGAGATAGAGAGAGAGAGACTGAGAGAGAACCAGAGAGCGAGGGAGACAGAGAGAGAGAGAAAAAGAGAGAGACAGACAGGGAGGGAGAGAGAGAGAGAAACAGAGAGAGAGACAGAGAGGGACAGAGAGAGAGACAGAAAGACAGTGAGAGAGAGGGACAGAGTGGAAGAGAAGGACACAGAGAGACAGAGAGAGACACTGTCCCCATCAAACACGTACAGGGGGTTAGACACAGAGTAAAGCTCCCTCTACACTGTCCCATCAAACACTCCCAGGGCAGGTACAGGGGGTTAGATACAGAGTAAAGCTCCCTCTACACTGTCCCATCAAACACTCCCAGGGCAGGTACAGGGGGTTAGATACAGAGTAAAGCTCCCTCTACACTGTCCCATCAAACACTCCCAGGGCAGGTACAGGGGGTTAGATACAGAGTAAAGCTCCCTCTACACTGTCCCCATCAAACACTCCCAGGGCAGGTACAGGGGGTTAGATACAGAGTAAAGCTCTCTCTACACTGTCCCATCAAACACTCCCAGGGCAGGTATAGGGGGTTAGATACAGAGTAAAGTTCCCTCTACACTGTCGCATCAAACACTCCCAGGGCAGGTACAGGGGGTTAGATACAGAGTAAAGCTCTCTCTACACTGTCCCATCAAACACTCCCAGGGCAGGTACAGGGGGTTAGATACAGAGTAAAGTTCCCTCTACACTGTCGCATCAAACACTCCCAGGGCAGGTACAGCACGGGGTTAGATACAGAGTAAAGCTCCCTCTACACTGTCCCATCAAACACTCCCAGGGCAGGTACAGGGGTTTAGATACAGAGTAAAGCTCCCCCTACACTGTCCCATCAAACACTCCCAGGGTAGGTGTGATAATGACCAGATAATCTGTTTTAGTGATGTTGGCTGAGGGATAAATATTGGCCCAGCACCTCAGGAGGAACTCTCCCGCTGCTCTTCAAAATAATGCGATTGTTTACGTCCACCTGAGTAGGCCACTTGATTTTGGTGCTCCCTCAGTACTGCCCCTCCGACAGTGCGGCACTCCCTCAGTACCGCCCCTCCGACAGTGCGGCGCTCCCTCAGTACTGCCCCTCCGACAGTGCG
>NW_027254481.1:235000-293095 GCF_044704955.1 Pristiophorus japonicus
GTGAGTGTGTGTCAGTGTGTGTGTGTGTGTCAGTGTGTGTGTATGTGTCAGTATGTGTGTGTGTGTGTGTGTCAGTGTGTGTGTGAGTGTGTGTGGGTCAGTGTGTGTGTGTGTGAGTGTGTGTGTGTGTCAGTGTGTGTCAGTGGGTGTGTGTGTGTCAGTGTGTGTGTCAGTGTGTGTGTGTCAGTGTGTGTGTGTGTGTGTGTCAGTGGGTGTGTGTGTGTCAGTGTGTGTGTGTGTGTGTGTCAGTATGTGTGTGTGTGTGTATGTGTGTCAGTGTGTGTGTGTGTGTGTCAGTGTGTGTGTGTGTGTCAGTGTGTGTGTGTGTGTATGTGTGTCAGTGTGTGTGAGTGTGTGTGTGTCAGTGTGAGTGTGTCTGTGTCAGTGTGTGTGTGTGTGTGTGTGTCAGTGTGAGTGTGTGTGTGTCAGTGTGAGTGTGTGTGTGTCAGTGTGTGTGTGTGTGAGAAGCTCAGTGCCTACACTGTCTGATAACCTCTCCTCTTATCTCACCATCCCAGGACCATCGCCCTGAGACAACGCTGCTGACATCCTCCTTTTGGTGGATGTGTTCTGCGAACTGCATCCTGCCCTTTCCAGGAACCAGCGCTGAGGTAACGGACAATGCAGTGGGGCTGGGAACAGAATTCTCTCTCCCCGCCTCACCTCCCCACCCTCTGCTCCCCACACCTCCACTCCCCTCCCACTCCCCACCCCCACACAAACTCCCTTCGTCCGAAGCCCATCCCAGCTCTCCATCCCTGCCCCTCTCCCCAAACCCCCGAGCCCCTCTCCTCACCCCCGATGCCCCAAACCCCCGAGCCCCCAATCCGCGCCCCTCACCCCCACCCCCGACCTTATAATGTATTGGCTTCATGGGTCCTTTGCTTCAGAATTCATAGCAACACAATGCTATTAAGAATCAGTTGGTTTGTTAGCAAAGGTTTAACAATCACGTTGCACATTACCGGTTCATCCACCAGGCTCACAACCACCTGCCCCATCGTGGATCCCCCGAACCCAACTGGCCGGGGTTTTATTGACTCTTGCGAACATCACGTGACTGGCTAAGGCACTCCCAGCTCAACAACTCTACTCACTGGTGCTTACATTACCCTCTCCAATGCCTTGACATACACCAGAACATAATAATTAGGAGCAGGAGTCGGCCATTCGGCCCCTCGAGCCTGCTCCGCCATTTAATACGATCATGGCTGATCCGATCATGGACTCAGCTCCACTTCCCCGCCCGATTTCCTTAGTGTACAAAAATCTATCGATCTCAGCCTTGAATATACTCAACGACTGAGTCTCCACAGCCCTCTGGGGCAGAGAATTCCAAAGATTCACCCCCCTCTGAGTGAAGAAATTCCTCCTCATCTCAGTCCTAAATGGCCGACCCCTTATCCTGAGACTGTGACCCCTGGTTCTAGACTCCCCAGCCCGGGGGAAACACCCTCCCTGCCTCTACCCTGTCAGAGCCCTGTAAGAATGTTGTATGTTTCAGTGAGATCCCCTCTCATTCCTCTAAACTCTGGAGATTATCGGCCCGGTCTACTCAATCTCTCCTCATAGGACAATCCCTCCCAGGAATCAGTCTGGTGAACCTTCGCTGCACTCCCTCTATGGCAAGTATATCCTTCCTTAGGTAAGGAGACCCAAACTGTGCACAGTACTCCAGGTGTGGTCTCACCAAGGCCCTGTACAATTGTAGCAAGACTCCTCGACCAGGCCCAACATCCCCAGCATCGAAGCACTGACCACACTCGACCAGCTCCGCTGGGCAGGGCCACATTGTCCGCATGGTTCCCCCAGACACGAGACTCCCAAAGCGAGCGCTCTACTCGGAACTCCTTCACGGGCAAACGGGCCAAAGGTGGGCAGAGGAAACGTTACAAGGGACCACCCTCAAAGCCTCCCTGATAAAGTGCAACATCCCCACCGACACCTGGGAGTCCCTGGGCCCAAAGACCAGTCCGCCCTAAGTGGAGGGAGTGCATCCGGGAGGGCGCTGAGCACCTCGAGTCTCGTCGCCGAGAGCGTGCAGAAACCAAGCGCAGGCAGCGGAAGGAGCGTGCGGCAAACCTGTGCTTCGATGCTGGGGATGTTGGGCCTGGTCGAGGACGCTAACGTTGGTGCGTCTGTCCTCCCGGGGGATTTGCAGGATCTTGCGGAGACAGCGTTGGTGGTATTTCTCCAGCGACTTGAGGTGTCTACTGTACATGGTCCGTGTCTCTGAGCCATACAGGAGGGCGGGTATCACTACAGCCCTGTAGACCATGAGCTTGGTGGTGGATTTGAGGGTCTGGTCTTCAAACACACTTTTCCTCAGGTGGCCGAAGGCTGCACTGGCGCACTGGAGGCGGTGTTGGATCTTGTAGTCAACGTCTGCTCTTAATAAGGCATGATCTTATTGAATGGCGGAGCAGGCTCGAGGGGCCGTAAGTCCTACTCCTGCTCCTAATTCTGATGTTTGTTATGTACTGGGCATCAGGATGAGGGTTGTCGTTCCGGAGAGAGAAGTTCAAGATCTCAAGCCAGCGACTTAAATCATGCTCCAACCCATTCCTTCACCACAAGCCCCACACCTCCTCCTTTTGACCCCACAGTGCTCAGAGGAGGGGGGAGGGGGCGTGGGGTGGGGGAACAACTCACCTCCCTCGGCCCTCCCTCCCTCCGCCTCTCAACTAGGCTTTCGGAAAACCCAATCTTGGCCTTAGCCCCTCACTTGGGTCCCTCAGTAAACAGGGAGGCCCCACCCACACCACACATCCCCACCCTCAGCACAAACACCCTACGCCCTGGTCCATCAGTAGTAATTAGTGGGACTCCCTTCTACTCACATCATTTTCAAATCCCTCCGTGGCCCTCGCTCCCCCCTCCCCTTCTCTGTAACCTCCTCCAGCCCCTACACCCCTCCTTATCTCTGTAACCTCCTCCAGCCCCTACACCCCTCCCTATCTCTGTAACCTGCTCCAGTCCCTACACCCCTCCCTATCTCTATAACCTCCTCCAGCCCCCTACACCCCTCCCTATCTCTGTAACCCCCTCCAGCCCCTACACCCCTCCCTATCTCTGTAACCCCCTCCAGCCCCTACACCCCTCCCTATCTCTGTAACCTCCTTCAGCCCCCAACACCCCTCCCTATCTCTGTAATCTGCTCCAGTCCCTACACCCCTCCCTATCTCTGTAACCTCCTCCAGCCCCTACACCCCTCCCTATCTCATTAAACTCCTCCAGCCCCTACACCCCTCCCTATCTCTGTAACCTCCTCCAGCCCCTACACCCATCCCTATCTCTGTAACCTCCTCCAGCCCCTACACCCCTCCCTATCTCTGTAACCTCCTCCAGCCCCCTACACCCCTCCCTATCTCTGTAACCTCCTCCAGCCCCTACACCCCTCCCTATCTCTGTAACCTCCTCCAGCCCCTACACCCCTCCCTATCTCTGTAACCTCCTCCAGCCCCTACACCCCTCCCTACCTCTGTAACCTCCTCCAGCCCCTACACCCCTCCCTATCTCTGCAACCTCCTCCAGCCCCTACACCCCTCCCTATCTCTGTAACCTCCTCCAGCCCCTACACCCCTCCCTATCTCTGTAACCTCCTCTAGCCCCTACACCCACCCCTCCCTATCTCTGTAACCTCCTCCAGCACCTATACCCCTCCCTATCTCTGTAACCTCCTCCAGCACCTACACCCCTCCCAATCTCTGTAACCTCCTCCAGCACCTACACCCCTCCCTATCTCTGTAACCTCCTCCAGCCCCTACACCCCTCCCTATCTCTGTAACCTCCTCTAGCCCCTACACCCACCCCTCCCTATCTCTGTAACCTCCTCCAGCACCTATACCCCTCCCTATCTCTGTAACCTCCTCCAGCCCCTACACCCCTCCCTATCTCTGTAACCTCCTCTAGCCCCTACACCCACCCCTCCCTATCTCTGTAACCTCCTCCAGCACCTACACCCCTCCCTATCTCTGTAACCTCCTCCAGCCCCTACACCCCTCCCTATCTCTGTAATCTCCTCCAGCCCCGACACCCCTCCCTATCTCTGTAACCTCCTCCAGCCCCTACACCCCTCCCTATCTCTGTAATATCCTCCAGCACCTACACCCCTCCCTATCTCTGTAACCTCCTCCAGCCCCCTACACCCCTCCCTATCTCTGTAACCTTCTCCAGACCCAACACCCCTCCCTATCTCTGTAACCTCCTCCAGACCCAACACCCCTCCCTATCTCTGTAACCTCCTCCAGACCCAACACCCCTCCCTATCTCTGTAACCTCCTCCAGACCCAACACCCCTCCCTATCTCTGTAACCTCCTCCAGACCCAACACCCCTCCCTATCTCTGTAAACTCCTCCTGCCCCTACACCTCTCCCTATCTCTGTAACCTCCTCCTGCCCTCCGAGATCTCTGCGCTCCTCCAATTCTGGCCTCTTGAGCATCTCCCGATTTCCATCGCTCCACCATCGGCGGCCATGTCTTCAGCGGCCTGGAACTCCCTCCCTATAAACCTCTCCGTCTCTCTCTCCTCCTTTAAGACGCTGCTTAAAACCGACCTCTTTGACCAAGCTTTTGGTCACCTGTCCTAATATCTCCGTATGTGGCTTGGTGTCTGATTGTTATTGATAAAGGGTCCTGGTGAGACCACACCTGGAGTACTGCGCACAGTTTTGGTCTCCTTATCGAAGGAAGGATATACTTGCCTTAGAAGGGGTGCAATGGAGGTTCGCCAGACTGATTCCTGGATGTGGGGATTGTCCTATCAGGAAAGATTGAGTAGACTAGGCCTATCCACAGCATACCTAAGACCGCCTAGTTCCACCCTCCTTAACATCGCCCGTCTCCGCCCCCTGCCTCAGCTCATCCGCTGCTGAAGCCCTCATCCGTGCCTTTGTTACCTCCAGACTTGACTATTCCAACGCACTGCGCTCCTGGCCGCCCTCCCACATTCTACCCGACGTAAACTAGAGGTGATCCAAAACTCGGCTGCCCCCGTGTCCAAACTCGCACCGAGTCCCGCTCACCCATCACCCCCTGTGCTCACTGACCCCGTGTCCTAACTCGCACTCAGTCCCACTCACCCATCACCCCCTGTGCTCACTGACCCCGTGTCCTAACTCACACCCAGTCCCACTCACCCATCACCCCCTGTGCTCACTGACCCAGTGTCCTAACTCACACCCAGTCCCACTCACCCATCACCCCCTGTGCTCACTGCCCCGTGTCCTAACTCACACCGAGTCCCACTCACCCATCACCCCCTGTGCTCGCTGACCCCGTGTCCTAACTCGCACCGAGTCCCGCTCACCCATCACCCCCTGTGCTCACTGACCCCGTGTCCTAACTCGCACCAAGTCCCACTCACCCATCACCCCCTGTGCTCACTGACCCCGTGTCCTAACTCACACCGAGTCCCACTCACCCATCACCCCCTGTGCTCACTGCCCCGTGTCCTAACTCGCACCGAGTCCCACTCACCCATCACCCCCTGTGCTCACTGCCCCGTGTCCTAACTCGCACCGAGTCCCACTCACCCATCACCCCCTGTGCTCGTTGACCTACATTGGCTCCTGGTTAAGCAACGCGTCGATTTCAAAATTCTCATACATGGCCTCCTCGCCCCTCCCTATCTCTGTAACCCCCTCCAGCACCTACACCTATCTCTGTAACCTCCTCCAGCCCCTACACCCCTCCCTATCTCTGTAACCTCCTCCAGCCCCTACACCCCTCCCTATCTCTGTAATCTCCTCCACCCTGCGAGATGTCTGTGCTCCTCCAATTCTGCCCTCTTGAACATCCCTGATTATAATCGCTCCACCATTGGTGGCCGTAATGTATTAACTTCATGGGCTCTTTGCTTAAGAATTCATCGCAACACATTGCGATTAAAAACTAGTTGGTTTATTAGCAAAGGTTTAACAATCACGTTGCACATTACCAGTTCATCCACCAGGCTCACAACCACCTGCCCCATCGTGGATCCCCCGAACCCAACTGGCTGGGGTTTTATTGAGTCTTGTGAACATCACGTGACTGGCAAAGCCACTCCCACCTCAACAGCTCTACCAACCTGTCAGCATAGTCACACGTGCGTACGTTACAGTGGCCGTGCCTTCTGTTGCCTGGGCCCCAAGCTCCGGAACTCCCCCCTAAACCTCTCCGCCTCTCTCCTACTTGAAGACGCTCCTTAAAGCCTATCTTTTGGTTACCTGCCCTAATTTCTCCTTAGTTGGCTCGGTGTCAAATTTTTGTTTGATAACGCTCCTGTGAAGCGCCTTGCTCCACCAGCTCCGCTGGGCAGGGCCACATTGTCCGCATGCCCGTCACGAGACTCCCAAAGCAAGCGCTCTACTCGGAACTCCTGCACGGCAAGTGAGCCCCAGGTGGGCAGAGAAAACACTTCAAGGACACCACCTAAGACTCCTTGCAAAAGTGCAACATCCCCACCGACACCTGGGAATCCCTGGCCCAAAGACCGCTCAAACCGGAGGAGGAGCATCTGAGAAAGCACCCAAACAGCTCGAGTCTCTTTGCCGGGAGCAGGCGCAAGCCAAGCGCAGACAGCGGAAGTAGCGCACGGCAACGCATGCCTCCCACCAACCCGTCCCTCCAACCACCGTCTGCCCCAGACACCCCCTGTGACAGAGACTGTAGGTCCCGCACTGGCCTCAAAAGAACATCAGAAATAGGAGCAGGAGCCGGCCATTCGGCCCCTCGAGCCTGCTCCGCCATTTAATACGACCATGGCTGATCCGATCATGGACTCAGCTCTACTTCCCCGCCCGCTCCCCATAACCCTTCACTCCCTTATCGCTCAAAAATCTGTCTATCTCCCGCCTTAAATATATTCAATGTCCCAGCCTCCACAGCTCCCTGGGGCAGAGAATTCCACAGATTTACAACCCTCTGAGAGAAGAAATTCCTCCTCATCTCAGTTTTAAATGGGCGGCCCCTTATTCTAAGACCATGCCCCCTAGTTCTAGTCTCCCCCATCAGTGGGAACATCCTCTCTGCATCCACCTTGTCGAGCCCCCTCATAATCTTATACGTTTCGATAAGATCACCTCTCATTCTTCTGAATTCCAATGAGTAGAGGCCCAACCTTTCCTCATAAGACAACTCCCTCATCACCGGAATCAACCGAGTGAACATAGAAAATAGGTGCAGGAGTAGGCCATTCAGCCCTTCACCACCATTCAATATGATCATGGCTGATCATTCCCTCAGTACCCCATTCCTGCTTTCTCTCCATACCCATTGATCCCTTTAGTCATAAGGGCCACAGCTAACTCCCTTTTGACTATATCTAACGAACTGGCCCCAACAACTTTCTGCGGTAGAGAATTCCACAGGTTCACAATTCTCTGAGTGAAGAAGTTTCTCCTCATCTCGGTCCTAAATGGCTTACCCCTTATCCTTAGACTGTGACCCCTGGTTCTGGACTTCCCCAACATCGGGAACATTCTTCCTGCATCTAACCTGTCCAATCCCGTCAGAATTTTATATGTTTCTTTGAGATTCCCTCTCATTCTTCTAAACTCCAGTGAATATAAGCCCAGTCGATCCAGTCTTTCTTCATATGTCAGTCCTGCCATCCCGGGAATCAGTCTGGTGAACCTTCGCTGCACTCCCTCAATAGCAAGAATGTCCTTCCTCAGATTAGGAGAACAAAACTGTACACAATATTCCAGGTGTGGTCTTACCAAGGCCCTGTACAACTGCAGTAAGACCTCCCTGCTCCTATATTCAATTCGCTGAACAGCCTCCAATGCAAGTATATCCCCCCTTAAATACAGAGACCAAAACTGCACGCAGTACTCCAGGTTTGGCATCACCAATACCCTGTACATTGTAGCAGGACTTCTCTGCTTTTATACTCCATCCCCTTTGCAATAAAGGCCAAGATACCATTGGCCCTTCCTGATCACTTGCTGTACCTGCATACTAACCTTTTGTGTTTCATGCACAAGTAACCCCCAGGTCCCGCTGTACTGCAGCACTTTGCAATCTTTCTCCATTTAAATTATAACTTGCTCTTTGATTTTTTTTCCACCAAAGTGCATGACCTCACACTTTCCAACATTATACTCCATCTGCCAAATTTTTGCCCACTCACTTAGCCTGTCTATGTCCTTTTGCAGATTTTTTGTGTCCTCCTCACACACTGCTTTTCCTCCCATCTTTGTATCGTCAGCAAACTTGTCTACGTTACACTCAGTCCCTTCTTCCAAGTGGTTAATATAGATTGTAAACAGTTGGGGACCCAGCACTGATCCCTGTGACACCCCACTAGTTACTGATTGCCAACCAGAGAATGACCCATTTATCCCGACTCTCTGTTTTCTGTTCGTTAGCCAATCCTCTATCCATGCTAATATATTACCCCCAACCCCGTGAACTTTTATCTTGTGCAGTAACCTTTTATGTGACACCTTGTCAAATGCCTCATGGAAGTCACTTCATTTCTCTCTCCCTCTCTGTACACCCGACAGGTCTCGCTGTGCCACCCTTCGCTCCCCGAGCTGGCCGCCGACTCAATCTACGCTTTGCCAATGGCGCCCTGCCCCACTCAGTATGAGGGGGCACCCCCGCACTTCCTTCCACAGCACGGGAGCTGCGCCGAACTGGGACACCCGGGAGAGGTGGAACTCACCTGGCAGGAACTGATGTCCCTGGCAGAGCTACAGGTGAGGGAGCTTTACTCTGTATCTAACCCCCTGTACCTGCCCTGGGTGTGTTTGATGGGACAGTGTCGAGGGAGCTTTACTCTGTATCTAACCCCCTGTACCTGCCCTGGGTGTGTTTGATGGGACAGTGTAGAGGGAGCTTTACTCTGTATCTAACCCCGTGCACCTGCCCTGGGAGTGTTTGATGGGACAGTGTAGAGGGAGCTTTACTCTGTATCTAACCCCCTGTACCTGCCCTGGGAGTGTTTGATGGGACAGTGTAGAGGGAGCTTTACTCTGTATCTAACACCCTGTACCTGCCCTGGGAGTGTTTGATGGGACAGTGTAGAGGGAGCTTTACTCTGTATCTAACCCCCTGTACCTGCCCTGGGAGTGTTTGATGGGACAGTGTAGAGGGAGCTTTACTCTGTATCTAACCCCCTGTACCTGCCCTGGGAGTGTTTGATGGGACAGTGTAGAGGGAGCTTTACTCTGTATCTAACCCCCTGTACCTGCCCTGGGAGTGTTTGATGGGACAGTGTAGAGGGAGCTTTACTCTGTATCTAACCCCGTGCTGTACCTGCCCTGGGAGTGTTTGATGGGACAGTGTAGAGGGAGCTTTACTCTGTATCTAACTCCCTGTACCTGCCCTGGGAGTGTTTGATGGGACAGTGTAGAGGGAGCTTGACTCTGTATCTAACCCCCTGTACCTGCCCTGGGAGTGTTTGATGGGACAGTGTAGAGGCAATGTGACTATGTAGCTGCCCCGGAGAATTTGTTATGGGCCCTGACATGTGTCGCCACCGTTTCGATATCAAACACTGCCTCTTTAAGAGGCGTGCGTTCCAAAATGAGTTCTTTAATCTGCCTGAAAAACGCCACAGCGTGTGGTAAGATAGTTTCTGAATGGGTTTCCTGTGCTCCTTGACTGAAGCTTATCGGGATGTGCAGATGTGTGTCAGTGGGGGACGCAGAGGCAGCTGACAGGCCGTGTGACAGGGTCTCAACAGCACAGGGTTCTAATTCTGGCATCAACGGCGTCGTTCCCGCTCCAGTATCGCCTCTTCCAGCTCTCCCTGTGGTCCTGTCCGCCTCTCATTGGGGTCCCCTCCGATTTACGGTCACGTTCTGGCATCTGTTGGCTAGGGGTAGTGAGTGGCTGCGGGACATTGGACCGTGGGGGGCTTCACAAGGAAGCCCTGGGGCAGGAAGGGGGCGGTGTCCTCGCTGTGTGCAAATGCACTCTCCCGCAGCGCCCCTAATGCACTTGTGCTCACACACACATTCTCTCTCATACACACACTATCATACAGACACACACTCTCTTTCTCACACACGCGCTCGCTCCCACTCTCACACACACTCTCATACAGACACTATCACACACACACTCTCATACAGACACTATCACACACACACTCTCATACAGACACTATCACACACTCTCATACACACACACACTCTCATACAGACACTATCACACACTCTCATAGACACACACACTCTCATACAGACACCATCAGACACTCTCATATACACACACACTCATACAGACACTATCACACACTCTCATACACACACACACTCTCATACAGACACTATCACACACTCTCATACACACACACTCTCATACAGACACACACTCTCTCTTTCTCACACACGCGCTCGCTCCCACTCTCACACACACACTCTCATACAGACACTATCACACACTCTCATACACACACACTCTCATACAGACACTATCACACACTCTCATACAGACACTCACAGACACACTCTCAGACACACAATCATACAGACACTCACAGACACTCTCACACACACACATACACTCTCTCTCTTACTCTTTCACACAGACACACACACGCGCTCGCTCCCACACTCTCATACAGGCACTCAGACACACACACACTCTCACACAGACACTATCACACACACACTCTCACTCAGACACTATCACACACTCACTCTCTCACACACACACGCGCTCGCTCCCACACTCTCATACAGGCACTCAGACACACACACACACACGCTCGCTACCACTCTCACTTTCTCACACACATACACTCTCTCTTACTCTCTCACAGACACATTCACGCGCTCTCCCACACACACATGCACTCTCACAGACGCGCTCTCTCCCACTCTCACTCTAACTCACTCACACACACGTGCACACACACTCTCACACGCGCACGCTCTCACACACACATACACTCTCTCAGACACACACTCACGCGCTCTCCCACACACACATACTCTCACAGACGCGCTCTCTCCCACTCTCACTCACACACACGTGCACACACACACTCTCACACACACATACACTCTCTCAGACACACACTCACGCGCTCTCCCACACACACTCTAACTCACTCTCACATGTGCACGCTCTCACACACAGACAGGAAGAGCCATGTGGTATCTGCGTTTTCCCCTTTTTGAACGCGGTGGAAGTTGAGACCGTTGAGATTCACCATTAACCCCCTACCTCTCTCTTGGTCACAGGGACTGGACGCGAACGGCGACATGGCGAACGACCCCAACACCTTCTACGCCGGAGGAGCCCAGCACCTCCCACCCCCCGACCCGTACACCCTGCCTGCCGCCTGGTCCGGCCACAGCGCGGGATACAGGCCTCTCCTGCCACCACCGGCTGCTTACGACAGCCGCCCGCTGGCATTCGAGCCCACCGTGGACCCCTGCTGCCATTCGTCACTGGCCAGCTTCCTGAGCGAGCCGCTGCTGTTGGGCCTGGGCGCCAAGCGGCGGGAGGACGGCGAGTCAGACTCGGGCCTGTCACTGGACGACTCTAGCCCCGACGGCTGGGGGCCAATGCCGGACTTCCACGGGCAGTGGTGCTACGGCAACGCGGAGCTGCCGGCGACGGCTACACAGCACCCACACCCGCCGGCAGAGGGGCCGTCGGGCGCGCGGCCTGCCCCGTGCCCCCGGGCCAAGAGGGACCACGGGGGCTGCCGTGACCAGCGGCGGGCCCATGCGCTGGGGATCCCCTTCTCGGCCGACACCATCGTCAACCTGCCCGTCGACGACTTCAACGAGCTGGCCAGCCACCACCGACTCAGCGAGCCCCAGCTGGCCCTGGCCCGCGACATCCGGCGGCGGGGAAAGAACAAGGTGGCCGCCCAGAACTGCCGGCAGCGTAAGCTGGAGAAAATTGCCCTGCTGGAGCGCGAGCTGGGCGGGCTGCGCTCCGAGCGCAGCCGGCTGGCGGCCGAGCGAGACGGCATGGACCGCGCCCTGTGCCAGGCCCGCCACCGGATGGCCGAGCTGCGGCAGCGTGTCTTCGCCGGGCTGCGGGACCCCCGGGGACGCCCCTACTCGCCCCAGGAGTTCGCCCTGCAACAGACGGCGGATGGAGGGGTCTTCCTCGTCCCGCGGGGCTCGATGGCGGCGCCGTCGGAGGGCGGGGACTGAGGCCTAGCTGGCCAGAAAAAATAAACCCTCGCCACTTATATTTATTTGCCCGGTCGCTGGAGTGCGATGGACATTTCGTCGGTGGAATCGGGACTTTGTCCATGTATTTTTATACGTGTTTTAACGGGCGCAGTGGGGGCAGCACAACAGTACAGCGCTCCCTCAGTACTGCCCCTCCGACAGTGCGGCACTCCCTCAGTACTGCCCCTCTGACAGTGCAGCGCTCCCTCAGTACTGCCCCTCCGACAGTGCGGCGCTCTCTCAGTACTGCCCCTCCGACAGTGCGGTGCTCCCTCAGTACTGCCCCTCCGACAGTGCGGCACTCCCTCAGTACTGCCCCTCCGACAGCGCAGTACGGCGCTCCCTCAGTACTGCCCCTCCGACAGTGCGGCGCTCCCTCAGTACTGCCCCTCCGACAGCGCAGTACGGCGCTCCCTCAGTACTGCCCCTCCGACAGTGCGCCGCTCCCTCAGTACTGCCCCTCCGACAGTGCGGCACTCCCTCAGTACTGCCCCTCCGACAGCGCAGTACGGCGCTCCCTCAGTACTGCCCCACCGACAGTTCAGTGCGGCGCTCCCTCAGTACCATCCCTCCGACTGGGCTCACTGACCTGTCACGCATACTTCCTGTTGACTGTCATGCGCACATCATGTCACGCTTTCTAAATCACCACCCACCCCCCCCCACCCACTGTTACAAAAATTGAAACACCGTAATCACTTGAGCAATGCCACTGGAGATCAGCCAGTTTTGTATATGTATGTTTATATAAAATATGTATCTTGCACTCAATAGTCACTTTCTTTTTTGTGGTGTGATATGTAAAGATATCGTGAGGTGGGCTCACTTAACCCTGTTTGAAATTTACAATTGCGCTCTAGATGACCTTGGGTCCTTATGCAGCTACGACAACACAACTTACATTTATATGGTGCCCTTAACGTCGCAAATCGTCCCAAGAGCGATTGTCAAACATAATTTAACACCAACCCACATAAGACTTTCATTTGTTTGATGACGATGGACAACTCAAAGCGCTTTACAGCCAATGAAGTACTTTTGGAGTTTAAGGAGACCAAAAGCTTGGTCAAAGAGGTAGGTTTTAAGGAGTGTCTTAAAGTGAGAGGGGCAGAGAGGTTTAGGGAGGGAATTCCAGAGCTCGGGGCCCCAGGCGGCTGAAGGGAGGGGTGAAAGGGCTGGAGGTTACAGAGATAGGGAGGAGTCAAGGAGACCATGGAGGGATTTGAAAATAAGGATGAGAATTTTGAAATCGGGGCGTTGCTTAACACCTGATGGGTGAACGGGACTTGGTGCGAGTTAGGATACGGGACAGCACTCCACTAGATTTTTTTCACTCAAAGTCTGTGGATGGGATTTGAACCCATAACCTTATAACTAACTGCGAGATAAGCATACTACCCACTGAGCCACAGAGAATTTAACATAGCAAAACGTTCCAATGTTTAATGAGTGCATGATAAAACACAATGCTGAGAAGGGAACAAATAAAAAACGATCTCGAACAATGGTGTTTTGTCGGAAGGACAGGGAGGTCACTTATTACTTGGGAGGGTGCAAGTCTAGGTGGGATAGAGGGTCAAAGGGATCTCGCAATACAATCATTACTCCAACTTACTGCTGGCCGGCCTCCCACATTCTACGCCACATAGACACGAGTTCATCCAAAACTCAGCAGCCCATGTCGTTACTCGCTTACCCACCATCCCCTGTGCTCGCTGACCGACATTGGCTCCCAGCTGAACGCCTCAATTTCAAAATTCTAATCCTCGTTCACAATTCCCACCAGGGCCTCCTCGCCCCTCCCCATCTCTGTAATCTTTTCCCGCCTCACAAACCCCACCCGCCCCACCGAGATGTCTGTCCTCCTGAGCATCCCTGATTATAATCGCTCAACCATCGGTGGCCGTGTCTTCTGTTGCCTGGGCCCCAAGCTCTGGAACTCCCTCCCTAAACCTCTCCACCTCTCTCTCCTCCTTCAAGACGCTCCTTAATACCTACCTCTGTGACCCAGCTTTTGGTCATCTGCCTAAACAACTTCTTTTGTGACTCGGTGTCAAATTTATGTTTTGTCTTGAAGTGCCTTGGAACATTTTACAGTGTCAAAGACGCTTTATCGATAAAAGTTACTGCAAATAGCTAAAAGTACTGGGGTTTATTTCCAGAGGTATAGAATTGAAAAGTAGGAAAATTATGCTAAACCTGTAACGAACCTGGGTTAGACCACTTAAATGAGTACTACGTACAGTTCTGGTCGCTATATTATAAAGAGGAGGGGGTGCAAATTAGATTTACAAGGATGATACCAGAAATACGAGGGCATACTCATCAGGAAAGGATGAACAGGCCGTCTCTTTTCTCTTGAAAAAAGGCTGAAGGGTGACCTAATAGAGGTCTTTAAAACCATGAAAGGTTTTGATAGAGCGGATAGAATGTTTCCACTTGTGGGAAAGAGCGTAACAATATAGTTACCAAGAAATCCATCAGGAAACTCAGCAGAAAATGCTTTACCCAGTGTGCTGAGAATGTGGAACTCGCTGCCACAGGGAGTGGTTGAAGCGAAGTTTTGATGCACGTAAGGGGAGGCGAGACAAGCATGTGAGGGAGAAGGGAATAGAGGGTTATGCTGCTAAGATTTAGGCGAGGCAAGACAGGAGGAGGCTCGAGTGGAGCATAAACTGGTTGTGCCGAACGGCCAGTTGCTGTGCCGTAGATCCTGTGTAACATGAAATCCTGTTCATTTGCCAGATGGCGTACCTGTGTGTGGATCAACTTGAGGAATTTTAGCTACAAGGAAAGATTGGATAGGCTGGGTTTGTTTTCTTTGGAGCAGAGGGGAGAGCCGATTGAGGTGTATAAAATTGAGGGGCCTGGATGGAAAGGATCTATTTCCCTTAGCAGAGAGGGCGTAGATGTAGAGTAATTGGTGGGAGGTTTAAACATAGAAAATAGGTGCAGGAGTAGGCCATTCGGCCCTTCGAGCCTGCACCACCATTCAATATGATCATTCACCTCAGTGCCCCCTGATCCCTTTAGCCGTAAGGGCCACATCTAACTCCCTCTTGAATATATCCAACGAACTGGCCCCAACTACTTTCTGTGGTAGAGAATTCCACAGGTTCACAATTCTCTGGGTGAAGAAGTTTCTCCTCATCTCAGTCCTAAATGGCTTACCCCTTATCCTTAGACTGTGACCCCTGGTTCTGGACTTCCCCAACATTGGGAACATTCTTCCTGCATCTAACCTGTCCAGTCCCGTCAGAATTTTATATGTTTCTGAGATCCCCTCTCATTCTTCTAAACTCCAGTGAGTATAAGCCCAGTCGATCCAGTCTTTCTTGATAGGTCAGTCCTGCCATCCCGGGAATCAGTCTGGTGAACCTTTGCTGCACTCCCTCAATAGCAAGAATGTCCTTCCTCAGATTAGAAGACCAAAACTGAACCAATATTCCAGGCCCTGTACAACTGCAGTAACACCTCCCCCTGCTCCTATACTCAAATCCCCTCGCTATGAAGGCCAACATACCATTTGCCTTCTTCACCGCCTGCTGTACCTGCATGCCAACTTTCAATGACTGATGTACCATGACACCCAGGTCTCGTTGCACCTCCCCTTTTCCTAATCTGTCACCATTCAAATATTCTGCCTTCCTGTTTTTGCCCCCGAAGTGGATAACCTCACATTTATCCACATTATATTGCATCTGTCATGTATTTACCCACTCATCTAACCTGTCCAAGTCACCCTGCAGCCTCTTAGCATCCTCCTCACAGCTCACACTGCCACCCAGCTTAGTGTCATCTGAAAACTTGGGAGATATTACATTCCTTTGTTTAAATCATTAATGTATATTGTAAATACCACTGAAGCTTGCAGTACCCCACGAGTCACTGCCTGCCATTCTGTTTATTCCTACTCTTTGCTTCCTGCCTTTTGGAGATTTGAGGGGAAATTTCTTCATCCAGGGGGTGGTGGGGGTCTGGAACTCACTGGGTGAAAGGGTGGTAGAGGCAGAAAGCTACAGGACTACGGACCAAGAGCTGAAAAGTGGGCTAGTTCTTTGTCGGCTGGCGAGGACACAATGAGCCGAAATGGCCCCCTCCCGTGCTGTAAATCTCAATTAACTCCCTACCCCCCCATTGGTTCATTTGCTGTTTATCCTTCAGATGCGACGTTAAACCAAGGCCCTGCCTGCTCTCTCGGACAGACGTTAAAAGATACCAACTGCCCTATTCGAAGACTATCAGGGGAGAGTTTTCCACTGTGTCCTGGGGCCAGTATTTACCCCTCAGCCAAAGTCAGTAAAAGAAATTAGTCGGTCACAATCACATTGCTGTGGGCGCTCACTGAGCACAAATTGGCAGTAAAATGCTCTGGCAAATACCCAGAGGTATTTCAAAGCGGCTGTTTATAAATGCAAGTTCATTCTTCCTAAAAACTGGAGGCAGCGTTTCAACAGTCTAAACAGATTACGTTTTGACGTTCAGGAGTAGCAAGAGGGTGTCACAAGGTGGGGAATCAATCAGCAGAGGGAAGATGTTTTAATCGCAGGAAGGAGGTTTTTATAGCCACACGGCCAGGAAAGCAGCAGACAAGGAAAAAACAAGGTATTTTCACATCAATTGTAATAACATAATAGCAGGGGAAGTCAGCCAACTGGCCCCTCAGCCTGCTCCGCCGTTTAATACGATCATGGCTGATCCTATCATAGGCCCAGCTCCACTTCCCGCAACTCTTCACTCAAAAATCTGTCTATCTCTGCCTTAAATATATTCAATGACCTAGCTTCCACAGCTCTCTGGGATAGAGAATTCCACAGATTTACAAGCCTCAAGACATCTCATGTTTTAAATAGGCGGCCCCTTATTCGAAGACTATGTGCCCTAGTTTTAGTTTCCCCGAGTGGAAATATCCCCTCTGCGTCCACCGTGTCGAGCCCCCTCGTTATCTTATAAGTTTCAGTAAGATCACCTCATTCTTCTGCACTCCGACATGTATAGGCCCAATCTACCTTCATAAGTCAGCCCCCTCATCTCCGCAATCAACCAAGTGAACCTTTTCTGAACAGCTTCCAATGCAAGTATATCCTTTCTTAAATACGGAGACCAAAACTGCACGCAATACTCCAGGTGTGGCCTCACCAATACCCTGTACAGTTACAGCAGGACTTCTCTGCTTTTGTACTCTATCCCCCTTGCAATGAAGGCCAACATTCCATTTGAATGAGTTCCAAAAAAATTGAGTTGGACTACACCAATTTAAATGACAATTCCTCATCACCCAGCCCCTCCTGAAAGTACAGACCATTTTGGAACCAACTGGTCCATTGTGCTTATGCTCCACACCAATACTTCACCTCACCATCATCAGCATGTGCTATTTCTTCCTTCCTTGTTGTCTTTATCCAACTTCCCCCTTTACCGCCTCCAGAGCAGCCTTCAGCCACCTGAGGAAGTGTGTTTGAAGACCAGGCCCTCAAATCCACCACCAAGCTCATGGTCTACAGGGCTGTAGTGATACACGCACTCCTGTATTGCTCAGACATGGACCATGTACAGTAGACACCTCAAGTCGCTGGAGAAATACCACCAACGCTGTCTCCGCAAGATCCTGCAAATCCCCCGGGAAGACAGACGCACCAACGTTAGCGTCCTCGACCAGGCCAACATGGAAGCACTGACCACTACCAGCTCTGTTGGGCAGGCCACATGTCTGGGGCATCCGGACAGAAACTCCCAAAGCGAGCGCTCTACTCGCAACTCCTTCATGGCCAACGAGCCAAAGGTGGGCAGAAGAAATGTTACAGGGACACACCCTCAAAGCCTCCCTGTTAAGTGCAACATCCCCACCGACACCTGGGAGTCCCTGGCCCAAAGACCAGTTTGCCCCAAGTGGAGGGAGTGCATCCGGGAGGGCACTGAGCACCTCGAGTCTCGTCGCCGAGAGCGTGCAGAAACCAAGCGCAGGCAGCGGAAGGAGCGTGCGGCAAACCAGTCCCACCCTCCCCTTCCCTCAACGTCTATCTGTCCCACCTGTGACAGGGACTGTGGTTCCCGTATTGGACTGTTCAGCTACCCAAGGACTCATGGTTAGAGTGGAAGCAAGTCTTCCTCGATTCCGAGGGACTGCCTATGATAAATGCATCTGCGTAATTCACTTCAACCACTCCCTGTGGCAGAGTTCCACATTCTCACCACTGGGTGAAGATGTTGCTCCTGAAGTCACCTATTGGATTAATTAGTGACGTATCTTGTATCAATGGCCTCCCCATTGTTTTGGACTTCACATCTACCGCTTCATAATTTCAAGACTTCTATCCGGTCAAATCCCTCGGCCTTCCCTTGTTGAGCAGAGCCCCAAGCCTGATCACTTTTCTGATAAAGGCACGTCTATGAGTTTTGGCATTATCCTTGTGCAAATCTTTGCTGCACATTCTCCAATACCTCTGATAGACACCAGATGTGTGCTGTGCAGTGTTTGAAGTTGCTGGATGCAAGTTTAACAGAACGTCCCTGCAATTGTACCCCTCTAGAAGTGAACTGCAATGCTTGGGTTTGCTTTTATAAAAAAAGACGTGCATTAGTACCTCCAAATCCCTTTTGCTCCTCCACCCAGTTTTATTTTCTGAATACATGTGGCCTCTATCTATATTGAAGTCTGTTGAGGGAAACAATTAAACACGGAGATCCTGACAGTTAGCCACCCCCAAACCTAGCTGCTGTATCCCATCTGATGGGAGTCAGTTCCACCGAGGGGGACAGGTTATGTCACCCTAACTCATGGGGGGGGGGGGCACAAGTTTCCCTAGCTGGGTTCCTGACAGCCTTCTAAACTAAGCAGTGAGGCTGTTGAGTGGAAAAAAGACAAGGCAGAACTTAAAAAATATATACAAGTTTTATTATAATACATATTTAACAAGGAAAGCTGATCAACAGCGATCACCAAAAAAATATTCTGTCCAGGAGATACGACCCCAGGATATGTGGCAATGTTCACTCCCATCTGCAATCCACCTGTGGGAAGGAAGATACAAGACCCATGTTATACAGTCATAAGGGAGCCTTTCCAGGGCAACCCAGCAAATAAATGCCAGTGACCACAAAACAAGTGGCTCCCAATCATGCACCATGTGCTCAGGTTCACCCATAAGATTTTGAATTCGACATCTTGTGGTGCACATTGCTCCACGGGCCCTTCACCACACGCCCCTTCAGCCAGCGAGGCCCCAAGCTTAGGAATCCCCTTCCTTGAACCACTGCCCCTCCTTAATGTTTACATTGTGTTTAAGTCTGCATCAGTAGCCCCTTTGTTGAAATGGTTCTCCCAGCAATAGTCACTGATTCACCAACCAGTGGTTGAACAAATCACACAACCAGGGCAGTTATATGGAGACTCGAGAAGTGGAGAATTGTTAAGGGCAGAGACTAGGAGTGGTGGTGGTGGGGGGGGGGCGGGGAGTGGCAAGATTTCATAAGCCTCATGAGTAATAATTCTTTCCACTGGGAGGCTACGGCAAACCACGAGGACAGTTCTACGGTTAACAGCAACAAAAAAAAAAACTTACCTTAGGAAAAAACGCAAGGTATGAAAGGAAGTGGATGTCTTCTGTAGACTGCACGCTGTTTACACAAACTGGTCACCGTGTCAAGAGACAACCTGCAAAGGACAAGAGGGGAGTCAGATTCCACCTGTTTGCGCTCACCGGGCCCTCAAGTGCGTGGCGGTGCTAAATTCTCCCGGAAAGTGTAGAATATGAAATACAGCCTTACCTATTAAAGCACGGCCAAGTAAGGGTCTGCCTGCCTGCTTAGTCCTAGTGGCAAGGCTTTTGGCTGCGCTAGTCCTCAATAGCTAGCCTTCCACGGAGCAAGGGTAACCTTCCAGCCCTCATGCTAGCCTCCAGTAAAAAAAACGCAGCACTATCAAGCGAGAATAAGCTGGCCTCTTTCTCTCCCTCCGACGGTGCACACTTGTAGCCACTCTGAGCAAAGGGGACTATAGTGTCTAGACTCCGCTGCTGCTGCTGGTAATCTGTAGTAGTCCTGCCTGGTTCTATCAAATGCGGCCTTCCTCTCTGGAACCAAAAGCCGGGAGGCTCAAAATCTTAAAGCACACAAGCTGCTGGCCCTCGGTGATTTCCACTCTGCAGCCAACTTGTCTGACTACACAAGACGAACGTCAAAGTGTCCATTGCCTGACTGCTACAATATAAAAACTTTTTCCACGTTATATTAAAAAGTCTTGCGAAGCTACATGCACACTTTTTGTTGATCCATCGCACACACGAAAATCCATGCATGTCCACAAACCCTGCTTGCCATTTGGAGTAGCAAGACCCAGGTAAGAATTTGGGTGGCAATGTGAATGTAGCTTGACGCGCACACCGATTTAAAAAAACAAACTTACAATCCTTTAGATCTATTGGTTAAGCCTTTTAACACAGGCAATACTAATTACTGTAACTTTGAGGAACACCAAGTCTGTGTCAGGTCAGAACAGCCAGTCCCCAAAGATTGGGGGTGGTGGCTCAAACTATGCAGTCGATATTTAGAGGGGCAGAAACATGCCGGGGGAGGATTATGGGGGCAGGATGAGGATCGGCTGGCTGCCTAATGCCCTCCCGGGAGGATTCGAACCACATGGCCCAAGTTCACAAGATGAAGGCTGGGTGGAGCCGGGAAGTTACAGCACGCGACTGGATGCTCCCCAATGCGGCAATGAGCAGACCAACCCTCGCCGGAGCACGCGATTGGAAATACTGGCCAGGGACTCAACCAAGCACCACACAGGACTTCAGTAGGGCCTCTGCCACTACACTCCTTGGTGTCAGCACCTTGAGGGGAGAATCGGCACCAAGGGGGCAGTTAAACGACAAGGTTAGTGCATCAACATGGGCCGACACCTTTCTCAACTGCCCTCATCTTGCAGAGATGCACCAAGCCCCCGCCCATACCCTCCTCGTTTTCTGCACGCTAGGCCGTGCACCTGGGTTAGTGTGGCTTACATACTCTAGCCTCCGAGACTTAACCCACAAAGATCCCTTGGACAGGCAGGGGAGATGAAGAGTGGCCAAAAAGTGATGGCGGGCAAAGGGCATTGCTTCATCCTGTGTTGCCAGACCTAGAAGTTTGAACACAGCAGCATCCACCCTACCAACCAGAGGCAACGTAACAGGAATAGGTCAGTGCCATGAAGATCATGGCCTTTTAAAGACAACCGAGGAAATGTCCCAACTGTTCTCATTACCCTTAACACTACATTCTGAAACAAGACAGACTATCTGCAGAACTATTAAATGGAAAGTTTTTTATTCCGAGTCATGATCACAACTAATACATTTATATCACTTGAAAACTGGAAGCAATAAAATCAAAAAAAAAACAATTCTAATAAAACTCACTGGAATGTTCATTTTACACTTCCAGAGGGGGAAGGGGAAGTCACCAACTATAAAATAACCTGTTCAACAGTTTATCAAAATATCAATTACAGTCCTTACGCAGATATCCATGCACGTGGGTTTAATTTTTCCTTTAAAGTTCATGAGTTCAAACACTGACTTTTCTGACTAAAAAAGACATTTTTTTTTCTTCCGGTAGCAGTTGTGCCCTGCGCTTGGCTGAGATTTGTATTGTAGTAACCTGCTGTCTCCCTGTCACAATCTGCTGGCTCATCCTCTCCTGCTAAGTACTGTATTCCTGTTGAACAACATGGAATAAAATTATTATACCGTGCACTCTTCTCAAAACATGTTCTTAACATTGCAGAGGGCAAAGGCCTCCAGCAACCAAACCCGTTCCTATAGAAAGTCTGGCACGTTTAACCTAAAGAGCAGTATCTAGTCACAGTGGATGCATGTGGTCAGTTGCGACACTGCCAGACTCCACCACTGCAATTACATAGAGGACACATAAACTGTACTATACTATATACACAAGTGGCCAAAAGCCACAACATACTCCTAATGGAAGACCCAACGGTCACTCTTAAGGGGGTCATGTACCAATCCTGGTGCTGCCAACCTGCTGTACATGCAAGTCTACATCTTACGCCAGAAGAGACAATAGGTAGTGACTCATCCTTGAAGCTCAGCTTGCCAGGGGTTTCCACTACACTTCCGATCCCACGCCCACCCCTCAAGTCAAAGGCAGATCCTGTTCTGTCCACAACAGAACATACCTGGTGTTTAAAGTTAGAATCTGCGCCCAAAGGAGCCACCACCACCACCACCACTTCCGCCGCCACCGCCGGAGCCTCCGTAGCTACCTAAAAAAAAAAAGTAGTCAGAGGTTGCAAGTTAGCAAAAAACCCCAGTCTAGTTGATGCCCGTGTAGGCGCAGTTGCTCCATGCTAACAATACTCACTTCCATAGGGGCCACTCGCGTTCCTTCCTCCATAGCCGCCTCCCCCACCACCACCGCTGCCGCCACCGCTCTTCATCGGTCCATAGTTAGAAGACTGCTGGTTGGGATAGTTTCCAAAGTCATTGTAGTTGCCACCTCCAAAGTTGCCTGTGATTGGAAGGCAAAACGAAAATGGGTTTGCCGTGTCAACACTCAGCATGGAGTGGGTGGGGTAGAAAGAGAAGCTAAGCTGTGGTACTCACCACCACCACCACCACCAAATCCACCGTTGTAGCCATCATTGTAGCCGCCGCCACTGCCACCGTATCCGCCGCCGCCGCCACCTCCCTGGTTGCCGTAGGTCGGGCTGCCTCCATAGCCAGGGCCACCCCGGCTACCACCACCATAGCTGGTGCCCCCGCCGTAGCCACCTGTCAATCAGTAAAGGGAGGCCGTGAGTGAGTTGCCGGCGTGACATCTCACGTCGGACAAGTTATCAAATAAAAACTAGTTTGTGCACAGATGGTCCACGATTGCCCAACCTGCACCTGTGGGTGGGTGCAACTTGTACAAAAAATCTGCAGAGGGATAGACAGGCTAAGTGAGTGGGCAAACATTTGGCAGATGGGAGTATAATGTGGGAAAATGTGAGGTTATCCACTTTGGCAGAAATAATAGAAAAGCAAGTTATTATTTCAAAGAAAATTGCAAAGTGCTGCAGTACAGCGGGACCTGGGGGTACTTGTATGAAACACAAAAGGATAGTATGCAGGTACAGCAAGTGATCAGGAAGGCCAATGGTATCTTGGCCTTTATTGCAAAGGGGATGGAGTATAAAAGCAGGGAAGTCTTGCTCCAGTTATACAGGGTATTGGTGAGGCCACACCTGGAGTACTGCGTGCAGTTTTGGTCTCCGTATTTACGAAAGGATACACTTGCTTTGGAGACAGTTCAGAGAAGGTTCACTGGGTTGATTCCAGGGATGAGGGGGTTGACTTATGAGGAAAGGTTGAGGAGGTTGGGCCTCTACTCATTGGAGTTCAGAAGAATGAGAGGTGATCTTATGGAAACGTATCAGATTATGAGGGGGCTCGACAAGGTGGATGCAGAGAGGATGTTTCCACTGATGGGGGAGACTAGAACTAGGGGGCATGGTCTTAGAATAAGGGGCCGCCCATTTAAAACTGAGATGAGGAGGAATTTCTTCTCTCAGAGGGTTGTAAATCTGTGGAATTCTCTGCCCCAGAGAGCTGTGGAGGCTGGGACATTGAATATATTTAAGGCGAGAGATAGACAGATTTTTGAGCGATAAGGGAGTGAAGGGTTATGGGGAGCGGGCGGGGAAGTGGAGCCGAGTCCGTGATCGGATCAGCCTTAAATGACAGAGCAGGCTCGAGGGGCCGAATCCTGCTCCTATTTCGTGTACATTTACAACACGACGGCAAGGAATGCTGTTCGCTTGGTTTCATGTATTGCGCCATCCAACCCAGATCCTAATACATACCGTCAAATCCGTTGTATCCGTCACCGCACCCTCCGTAGTTACTGCCTCCTCCTCCGCCACCACCACCACGTGAGCCACCTCCAAAGGTACCTGCAACAAGGAAAAAGCTTTAGCAATGCTGACTCTGCACTGGGCACAGAAACAGAACTGCATTGGTATTTGACCAGCCTGGCACCTCACCTCTGTTTCCGAAGTTTCCTCCTCCACCACCGCGGCCGCCAAAGTTACCGCTTCCGGCATTAAAGCTGCCTCGGCCAAAGTTGCCAGAGCTCCCTCTCCCTAAAAGTAGGAGGAAAAAAAAAAGGTTCATTGCCAAATTGCCACCTCTTCAGATTGCCAGCCTTTAACAACTAGTTCCAGGATCGACAGCTCAGCTCACCTCTCTGGTTCATGCCAGAATTCTGCATCTCTTCGCGGGACAGTGCCTTCCTGACTTCACAGTTGTGCCCATTGACGGTGTGGTACTTTTGAACTGAAAGATGGGTTTAAACAGCATTAATATCATGGCCGCACTGGTCTCCTGCAACTTAACTCTGCCCAGATACAAGCCCCAATCCTTACCAACAATCTTATCGACTGCATCGTGGTCATCAAATGTGATGAAGGCAAAGCCCCTCTTCTTCCCACTCTGTCGATCGGTCATCACTTCAGTGACTTCGATCTTGCCAAATTTCTCAAAATAGTCCCGGAGATGATGCTCCTCTGTGTCTTCCTTAATGCCGCCAACAAAGATTTTCTTCACAGTTAAGTGTGCCCCTGGTCTGGTGGAGTCCTAACGAGAGACAAACTTTGGGTTAGATACAGAAATACAGGCACTGGAACAAGTGTGGGCTTCAGATTGCACAACAGCTGGATCGCAGGCCAACATAGACCTACCTCTCTCGACACGGCACGTTTAGGCTCCACAACACGCCCATCTACTTTGTGTGGTCTGGCAGACATGGCACTGTCCACCTCCGAGACACAGGAGTACGTCACAAAGCCAAATCCCCTCGAGCGTTTTGTATTTGGATCTCTCATCACCTGCAAATGGTTTTTAACAAAAGGATTAGAATCACGAACCCCAATACAGAAAGACAGCATATTGCACCCGTTTCCACAAAGCACTCACCACACAGTCCGTCAGTCGGCCCCATTGCTCAAAGTGGTTCCGAAGACTGTCGTCTGTCGTTTCAAAGCTCAAGCCGCCAATGAAGAGTTTGCGCAGCTGCTCAGGCTCCTGTGAATCCTCCAAAGAAGAAAAGGAGGGAGTGTTAGCACAGTTACAGGGAGTTAGCAGACTCAGTGTGCAGCTAAAATAATCTTAACAGGATCAGCAAGTGGGGAGAGTTGAGTGACCTTGGTACTTTGCTGGTTGGTTGATACTCAGCAATGGCAGTGTTGCTGCACCTGCAGTGAGGCTGCGATTGAAGAACACATCCCTGAGGGAAGTGTTGTGAGCCGCGAACAGGAGAGCTCCTCAGACACCAACAGTGCGGGAGAGCTATTTCCGGGAGAAGCGGCCACCATTTTGAGACGGCACACGGTGAAACAAACAAAAGGCCCCGTCGCAGCTCAGCGAGCAGGGACAGCTCCCGACAACCAGCGGCCCAACCCGGCTCCCCGCCGCGCTCCAAAATCTTCGGGGAAATATATTGAATGAGGGGAAAAAAATAAGACTGAAATAAATCAGTGCGTGTGGGGAGAGAGAAAAACAGATAAATTATTCACTGAGGGAAAGAGGGAGCCCGCCATGTGTGTGTGCTCTCCGGGGGGGGGGGGGGGGGGAGAAGAGAAGCTGTGTAAAAAAAACTATGTAAAAAAGACGGCAGAGAAACCCGGCTCTGCTTCCCCATCCCGCAGTAAACAACCTGTGTCCCTTGAGTAAAATATAAAAACCCACGTCATTAAACAGCGAGAGAGAGAAACCCAGCTGTGTGTGTGTCCCTTGAGTAAAATATAAAAACCCCACACAGAGGGGATGGAGTGTAATATACAACACAAGAACATAAAATTACATAAAAGTCATTGAAAATCAAAGCACGTGGTATTGGGGGTAATGTACTGACGTGGATAGAGAACTGGTTGGCAGACAGGAAGCAGAGAGTTGGGATAAACGGGTCCTTTTCAGAATGGCAGGCAGTGACTAGTGGGGTGTCGCAGGGCTCAGTGCTGGGACCCCAGCTATTTACAATATATATTAATGATTTAGACGAAGGAATTGAATGTAATATCTCCAAGTTTGCAGATGACACTAAACTGGGTGGCGGTGTGAGCTGTGAGGGGGATGCTAAGAGGCTGCAGGGTGACTTGGACAGGTTAGGTGAGTGGGCAAATGCATGGCAGATGAAGTATAATGTGGATAAATGTGAGGTTATCCACTTTGGTGGCAAAAACAGGAAGGCAGAATATTATCTGAATGGTGGCAGATTAGGAAAAGGGGAGGTGCAACAAGACCTGGGTGTCATGGTTCATCAGTCATTGAAAGTTGCCATGCAGGTACAGCAGGCGGTGAAGAAGGCAAATGGCATGTTGGCCTTCATAGCGAGAGGATTTGAGTAAAGGAGCTGGGAGGTCTTACTGCAGTTGTACAGGGCCTTGGTGAGGCCACACCTGGAATATTGTGTTCAGTTTTGGTCTCCTAATCTGAGGAAGGACATTCTTGCTATTGAGGGAGTGCAGCGAAGGTTCACCAGACTGATTCCTGGGATGGCAGGACTGACATATGAAGAAAGACTGGATCGACTAGGCTTATACTCACTGGAGTTTAGAAGAATGAGAGGGGATCTCAGAAACATATAAAATTCTGACGGGACTGGACAGGTTAGATGCAGGAAGAATGTTCCCGATGTTGGGGAAGTCCAGAACCAGGGGTCACAGTCGAAGGATAAGGGGTAAGCCATTTAGGACCGAGATGAGGAGAAACTTCTTCACTCAGAGAATTGTGAACCTGTGGAATTCTCTACCACAGAGAATTGTTGGGGCCAGTTCATTGGATATATTCAAAAGGGAGTTAGATGTGGCTCTTACGGCTAAAGGGATCAGGGGGTATGGAGAGAAAGCAGGAATGGGGTGCTGAGGGAATGATAAAATATAAAACCGAGAGAGACCGAGCTGAGTGTCATTAAAGAGGGGGATATAAAAACCCACTTCATCAAAGACAGAGACCCAGCTCAGTGTGTGTCCCTTCAGTAAAATATATCCAACGAACTGGCTTCAACAACCTGCATTAAAGACACAGAGAGAGAGAGACCCAGCTGAGTGTCATTAAACAGAGAGACCGGGGGGGGGGGGGGAGCGCCCGCCATTTTGAGCCGCCGCCATTTTGTGCGAGTGCTCTCTCTCTCCCTCTGTGTCCGCGGGGGGAAGGCGGGATATATCGTGAGGCGGAGAAAGCCTCATTCCCACTAAAACAATCCGCCCGCCGGCGGTGGCGGCGCCGTCCACACCCGGCCCGGCCCAGTCCGTGTCTTTAAACACACAACCCCCGCCCGCGCACACACACACACACACAGGGGGAGAGCGGCGCCATGTGGAGCCGCCGCCGCACAGTATATTTCCATCTCTAACTCCATGTGTTTATAAACTAACACCCCCCCCCCGGGCCCTACACACACACAGAGGGAACACCCGCTATTTGGAGTGGTCCTCCTCTAACCGCCGCAAACCTCTAAACTTACACAACTTATTTCCATCTAACTCCACCGTCAGGTCTTTTATAAACAAATAACCCCCCCCCCCACACACACACACACTATATATAACAAATAACCCCCCCCACACATACAGAGCTATAGACTATAATAAATAACCCCCCCACACACACTATAATAACCCCCCCCACACACACACACAGAGCCACAGATACTAATAAATAACCCCCCCACATACAGAGCTATAGACTATAATAAATAACCCCCCCCACACACACACACTATAATAAATAACCCCCCTCCCCTCCCCACACTAAATAAACCCCCCCCACACAGAGCCATAGACACTAATAAATAACCCCCCCCACATACAGAGCTATAGACTATAATAAATAACCCCCCCCACACACTATATAACAAACCCCCCCCAGAGAGCCATAGACACACACACAATATAATAAATAACCCCCCCACAGAACCAGACACACTGTATAATAAAACAGAGAACCCCACACACACAATATAATAAACCACACACTATATAACCCCCCCCCCACACACTGTATAACAAATAAACCCCCCCCCCACATAGAGCTATAGACTATAATAAATAAACCCCCCCCCCACATAGAGCTATAGACTATAATAAATAAACCCCCCCCCCACATACAGAGCTATAGACTATAATAAATAAACCCCCCCCCCACATACAGAGCTATAGACTATAATAAATAAACCCCCCCCACACACTATATATAATAAATAACCCCACCCCCAGAGCGAGACACACAATAAACCCACAGAACCAGACACTGTATAATGAAACAGAGAACCCCCCACACACTATATAATAAACCCCCCCCAGACACACACACTATATAATAAAACAGAGAACCATAGACACACTATATAATACCCCCCCCACACACAGAGAAGGGGAGCGCCCACCACTGTGAGTTGCCCCCCTCCTCTATCCAACCGCCGTAAACACCTCAAAAAAAAAATCACACACAAACAAAAAAACCCCGAACTTACTTTTTAATTCCCATCTTTAACTCCGCCATGTCTTTATATAAACAAATAAACACCCCCCCCCCCCCCATGGACACATGGAGAGGGAGGGAGAGCCGCCCGCCATTTTGAGCCGCCCGCCTCCCACAAAGCACTATATAATATAACTATTCCCCCCTGCTCTCTCTATCTAACTCGGCCGGCGGCGACTGTGACAAGTGTTTGAACGTTCCCCCCGCTCCCTCTCTGTGTCTTTGAGAGAAGAAGAAAAAAAAAAGAAAGCTTTTTTTTGAGGGGGGGAGGTCGGCCGCCATTTTGAGCGGCCTACTTTTGATTTTTCTTTCTCTCTCGCAACATCCTGAGGTAAAAGTCGGCTTTAAACTCGCCGCCCGCCGCCCGGCACCGCTTCATTCGACGGCTTTTCAACCCGCGCCGTCGACCTGCCGCCTAAAGTTTGCCCAGTGAAGAGTTTTTTTTGTTGTTTCTCTCTTTTCCCCCCGTCCCCGCCACGCTTGCCGGCCGCCATTACACGACCAACTTGTTTGCTGCGTCACGCGGCTTTTTAAACCTCTCCCTCTCTCTCTCTCCTCCCCAAAATATAAAGTCTCACCTCCATATCTCTTTCGTACGAGGGCGCCGTTTTCGGTTCTGATCTCGGTTGCCGGACTGAGGGAGGAAATGGGTTTTTTTTTTGTTTATTTGTTAACCGCTGCTGCTGCCGCCGCTTGTTGTTGTTGTTGTTGTTGTACACAAAATGGCCGCCGCGCTCGCTCGCTATATCTCTCCTGACGAAAGTTAGAAAGAGACTGCGGCGTGGCGCGGCCGCCGCTTTTATAGGTCGCCGAAGCGGCAGAGGGCGGGGCGTGCTGCTGCGCGCCACGCGGCCTGATTGGGCTCTCTTCCCGGACCCCACGCTTTCCCTCCCGGTGCGTGATTGGCGGATGCCGAAAAAGGCCGCTCGCTCGCCGCAGCCGTCCGCTCTCCAGCTCGCTGATTGGCGGGCGCGCGGCGGCGCTGATTGAACGCCGCCTGCCGATTGGTCCGGTCCACCAAAACGCACACGACGCGACACGTCAATCAACCGGACCCCCCCCCCCCCGCCCCCACGTGGTTGGGGAAAAAAGGCGAAAGCGGCCGAGCATGCGCCGTCCAGCTCCGACAACACGTGACACCCGTCAACCGCCGCTCGGTTCAAATTTTAATGTCAATTAGCCGCCGCCGGCGGCCGAAATAAAAAAGGTAGTTTTTGCCGGCGGGCCGACGCGGCGTCGACGAGAGTGCGCGGCTTAAAAAAAAAGATGATTAGTTATTTTTTGGGGAGGTTGAGGTGGGGGAGCGAAGCCACGCCCACAGCTCGCTGGCCACGCCCCTTCTCCTCCGAGCAGCCGCCCGCGCCTGCGCAGTGCGCTCGGCGGTTTTTGGCGGGCGGGAGGCGGCGGAAAATAAAATCGCGGCGTCCGCCACTCTCCGCTTCTGCTCCTTTCTTCATCGACCCCCAGGTAATTTTATCGTCGTTTTTTTGCGGGCGTCAGTTTTTAACCGTCGGCTTTTTTTATTTCCACCGGAAAGGGCTTTAATGTGGGAAAAAAAAATGATGTAAAAAAAAAAATTAATAATGGGCGATTGTTTTAACCCGCTTCCCCCCCTCCTCTCCACACACCACCATCTTGTTCGACCATGTTTATTGTGCGAAGACGGACCTCCGCCGCCCCGCCCCTCTCTCTCCGGCGCCTCGGCCAATCGGCGGCCGGCCTCGCCTGTGAGTGACGGCGCGCCCGGCCAATCCCTTTTGTCCTCTCGCGAATCTCGCCCGCCCTCTCTGATTGACGGCCGCCGCGGCCAATGGGCGGCGCGCGACCCGCCCCCCTCGTCCAATCGGCGCGCTCCCCCTGGTCCTGATTGACGGCTTCACCCCGCCAACCCCACCGGCCAAACGGCGCCGGCCCCCCCCGCTACTGATTGACAACCCCACCGGCCAATCGGCGCCCCCCCCCGCTACTGATTGACAACCTCACCGGCCAATCGGTGCGCGCACCCGCTACTGATTGACAACCCCACCGGCCAATCGGCGCCCCCCGCCCCCCGCTACTGATTGACAACCCCACCGGCCAATCGGCGCGCCCTTCCTCCCCCCCCCCCCGCTACTGATTGACGGCTATCGCGGCCAGTGGCTTGACGCGGGACCCGCCTCTCATCCCCAGCCCCAGCATTGCACTGGGTAACGCGCGCTCCTTCGGCCAATCGGTGTTGCTGATTGACGGCTCTCCCGGGCCAATCGGCGCGGCGCCCCGCCCTCCGTTGTCGCTGATTGACGCGCCTCTCAGCCAATAGGCGGCTCCCTCCCACCCGGGTTACGCTGATTGACAGGTGCCCGGCGCCCGCCCGGCCGCCCTGGTAAGTTGACACTGCATGCACAGGGCGCCTGCGCACTGGGCATCTGGGGCCTTCCTGCCTGCCTTTCTGGAAGGTTCTACAGCCCTGGGGGGATGGGGAAGTGCTGCACACGGCGTGGTGTAAAACTTCATTTAACAACAAAGTGCCTGCAATATTTTACAATACAAGTAATGTGGCAAAAATTGCAATCAAACTCTCCACTCTCTGCAGCAAAACCCTGCCTGGGGTTTATTAACCATTGCATCCAGATTGTTAAATGAAAGGGTTTATAAACCATTGCATCAGTTGGTAAATGAAAGGGTTTATTAACCATTGCATCCAGATTAAACATTGCATCCAGATTGTTAAATGAAAGGGTTTATTAACCATTGCATCCAGATTAACCATTGCATCCAGATTGTTAAATGAAAGGGTTTATAAACCATTGCATCAATTGGTAAATGAAAGGGTTTATTAACCATTGCATCCAGATTAAACATTGCATCCAGATTGTTAAATGAAAGGGTTTATTAACCATTGCATCCAGATTAAACATTGCATCCAGATTGTTAAATGAAGGGAGTTTATAAACCATTGCATCCAGATTAACCATTGCATCCAGATTGTTAAATGAAAGGGTTTATTAACCGTTGCATCCAGATTAACCATTGCATCCAGATTGTTAAATGAAAGGGTTTATAAACCATTGCATCCAGATTAACCATTGCATCCAGATTGTTCAATGAAAGGGTTTATAAACCATTGCATCCAGATTAACCATTGCATCCAGATTGTTCAATGAAAGGGTTTATAAACCATTGCATCCAGATTGTTCAATGAAAGGATTTATAAACCATTGCATGTAGCTTGTTGCAAAACGAGAGTGGGGAGTTTTATAATTGTGTGTGTGTGTGTGTGTATATATAAGAACATAAGAAATAGGAGTCGGCATTCGGCCCCTCGAGCCTGCTCCGCCATTTAATACGATCATGGCTGATCTGATCATGGACTGAGCTCCACTTCCCTGCCCGCTCCCCATAACCCTTCACTCCCTTATCGCTCAAACATCTGTCTATCTCCGTCTTAAATATATTCAATGTCCCAGCCTCCACAGCTCTCTGGGGCAGCGAATTCCACAGATTTACAACCCTCTGAGAGAAGAAATTCCTCCTCATCTCAGTTTTAAATAGGCGGCCCCTTATTCTAAGATCATGCCCCCTAGTTCTAGTCTCCCCCATCAGTGGAAACATCCTCTGTGCATCCACCTTGTCAAGCCCCCTCATAATCTGATACGTTTCGATAAGATCACCTCTCATTCTTCTGAATTCCAATGAGTAGAGGCCCAACCTCCTCAACCTTTCCTCATAAGTCAACCCCCTCATCCCCAGAATCAACCGAGTGAACCTTCTCTGAACTGCCTCCAAAGCAAGTATATCCTTTCGTAAATACGGAGACCAAAACTGCACGCAGTACTCCAGGTGTGGCCTCACCAATACCCTGTATAACTGGAGCATTATCTTGCATCCCTGGGCGGCTCAGGGAGCAGCGTGGAGGCCACTAAAAGATCCAGCCGAGCTGGTGCAGGAGGTCGACAGCAGCAAACGGTGATGTCAGCAAGGTCCAAGTGGGTGATTGGAGCGTGGGCAGATGCAACAGGAGCGACAAGGGACGTGATGGGGGCCCAGGAGAGGCGAGGGCCCAGGGGCAGCATGGACCAGCCCACACTGTGCGATATGTGCGCGCACTGGGTCCGTGCAGCAGAGCTGGTCTCCAGTCGTCCTGGTTAACCCTTGCCCCTGGACCAAGACCTCGCTCTGTCAAGCCCCGTGTGGTGGCTGGTGTACAACGGTCACCCCACGTTAAAATAATCCACCCACAGGCATCTTCCACCCTTCAGGATGTAGTTCGGGATCCGGAATATTAGCTCCTTCATCGAAACACCTGTGAACTCATCCTCTTTTTTGGCGTGGGAGCAAGTCATCTTCGTTTCGAGGGACAGCCTATAATGATATCTTCCATGTTTCGATAAGATCACCTCTCATTCTTCTGAATTCCAATGAGTAGAGGCCCAACCTCCTCAACCTTTCCTCATAAGTCAACCCCCTCATCCCCGGAATCAACCGAGTGAACCTTCTCTGAAAATGTAGAAATATAGAAAATAGGTGCAGGAGTAGGCCATTCGGCCCTTCGAGCCTGCACCACCATTCAATAAGATCATGGCTGATCATTCCCTCAGTACCCCATTCCTGCTTTCTCTCCATACCCCTTGATCCCTTCAGCCGTAAGGGCCACATCTAACTCCCTTTTGAATATATCCAACGAACTGGCCCCAACAACTCTCTGTGGTAGAGAATTCCACAGGTTCACCACTCTCTGAGTGAAGAAAGTTTCTCCTCATCTCCAGCCTCCAATACAAGTAAATACGGAGACCAAAACTGCACGCAGTACTCGAGGTGTGGCCTCACCAATACCTTGTACCGTTGTAGCAGGACTAATGCAATATAACCCATGCAATATTTGAAAAATCCCTTTAGCAACAAACTGTATGAAGTGTTTTATAAACCCCTTTAGTAACAAACTGACCCCCTTTTAATTTAGCAAGAAATTGCATGCAGTATTCTGTAAAACTCTACACTTTTGTTTTGCAGTAATATTTTGCAGGCAATTTGTTGCAAAAACGAGATTGGAGAGTTCCAGGGTGTCGCTGGCGAAAGGAGCACGCAGTGTCCCATTTAAAGTTTAATTTGTTTAAGCCTGTCAGTTTTAGTGCCCCCCCCCCCCCCTTAATCACGGGGGCACTTGTATTAAAGTTTGCAACAAAATAGTTGTGGGGTGGGGTGGGGATGGGTCGTTTCTCTGCAGCAACTGCAGCCCTACAGAGGGACGTGATCGGGGCCCAGGAGAGCCGAGGGCCCAGGGATAGCCCACACTGAGAGATATGCGCGCACTGGGTCCGTGCAGCAGAGCTGGTCTCCAGTCGTCCTGGTTAACCCTTGCCCCTGGACCAAAGACCTCGCTCTGTCAAGCCCCCGTGTGGTGGCTGGTGTGCAACGGTCACCCCACGTTAAAACAATCCACCCACAGGCATCTTCACCCTTCGGGATGTAGTTCGGGATCCGGAATATTGAAACACCTGTGAACTCGTCCCTTTTTGGCTTGGAAGCAAGTCATCCTCGTTTCGCGGGATTGCCTATGATGGTACATAAACCTTGCAATGTGTTATAAACCCTTAATTTAACAACGCACTGCATGCAATGTTTTATAAAACTCCCCACTTTTGTTTTGCGGTTAAAACATTGTATGTTGTTTGTTAGGGTTTATAAAACACTCTGCAATTCATTGCTAGGTTAAGGTGTTTGTCAAACATTGCATGCAATTTATTATATATACAATTCTAAAACTCTCCATTCTTGTATTTTTGCAATAAACTGTGTACATGTTTTATAAACCTCTTAATTTAGCAACAAACAATTTTTATAACCCCTTTTAAGTTTCCTTGAACAGTAAATTGCATCGCAGACCGTTATCTAGGCTTTAGAAATATGTTTCCTTGCAACATATGTTTCCTTGCAAAAAAAACAGTAAACGGGAATATTATTTGAATGGGGAGAAATTACAACATGCTGAGGTGCAGAGGGACCTGGGGGTCCTTGTGCATGAATCCCAAAAAGTTAGTTTTTAGGTGCAGTAGGTAATCAGGAAGGCAAAGGGAATGTTGGCCTTCATTGCGAGAGGGATGGAGTACAAAAGCAGGGAGGTCCTGCTGCAACTGTACAGGGTATTGGTGAGGCCGCACCTGGAGTACTGTGTGCAGTTTTGGTCACCTTGCTTAATGAAGGATATACTGGCTTTGGAGGGGGCACAGAGACGATTCACTCGGCTGATTCCGGAGATGAGGGGGTTACCTTATGATGGTAGATTGAGTAGACTGGGTCTTTACTTGTTGGGAGTTCAGAAGGATGAGGGGTGATCTTATAAAAACATTTAAAATAATGAAAGGGATAGACAAGATAGAGGCAGAGAGGTTGTTTCCACTGGTCGGGGAGACTAGAACTCGGGGGCACAGCCTCAAAATACGGGGGAGCCAATTTAAAACCGAGTTGAGAAGGAATTTCTTCTCCCAGAGGGTTGTAAATCTGGAATTCTCTGCCCAAGGAAGCAGTTGAGGCTAGCTCATTGAATGTATTCAAGTCACAGATAGATAGATTTTTAACCAATAAGGGAATTAAGGGTTACGGGGAGCGGGCGGGTAAGTGGAGCTGAGTCCACGGCCAGATCAGCCATGATCTTGTTGAATGGCGGAGCAGGCTCGAGGGGCTCGATGGCCTACTCCTGTTCCTAATTCTTACGTTCTTATGTAACATTTTATAAACCCTTAACTTTCATTTTCAAAGGCGTTCGACAAAGCGTCACATAGTAGGCTTGCAGCAAAACTGGAGCCCGGGGAATAAAAGGGACAGTGGGCAGGATGGAATATGAAATTGGCTCAGTGACGGGAAACGGAGAGTAGTGGTGAACGTTTGTTTTTCGGACTGGAGGAAGGTATCCAGTGATGTTCCCCGGGAGTTGGTTCGAGGTCCATTGTTTTTATATTAATGACTTGGCTGTGTGGGTGTACAGGGTACAATTTGAAACTTTGCAGATGACGCAAAACTTGGAAGTATAGTGACCAGTGAGGACAGCGATAAACTTCAGGAGGGCTGGTGGAATGGTTGGACACGTGGCAGATTAAATTTTAACGCCAGAGTGTGGAGTGGTACATCTTGGTAGAAAAAAATTTTGCGAGGACATCAAACCTAATGGTACAATCCAAAAAAGGGGTGTGTGAACAGAGAGACCTGGGGGTACGTGTGCATAAATCGTTGAAGGCAGCAGGGCAGATTGAGAAAGCGGTTATAAAAGGCTTATGGGATCCTGGGCTTTACCTCAGATTAGGAGATTGGTCTCCTAATCTGAGGAAGGCCATTCTTGCTATTGAGGGAGTGCAGCGAAGGTTCACCAGACTGATTCCCGGGATGGCAGGACTGACATATGAAGAAAGACTGGATCGACTGGGCTTGTATTCACTGGAGTTTAGAAGAATGAGAGGGGATCTCATAGAAACATATAAAATTCTGACGGGACTGGACAGGTTAGATGCAGGAAGAATGTTCCCGATGTTGGGGAAGTCCAGAACCAGGGGGTCACAGTCTAAGGATAAGGGGTAAGCCATTTAGGACTGAGATGAGGAGAAACTTCTTCACTCAGAGAATTGTGAACCTGTGGAATTCTCTGCCACAGAAAGTTGTTGAGGCCAGTTCGTTGGATATATTCAAAACTTAGATGTGGCCCTTACGGCTAAAGGGGTATGGAGAGAAAGCAGGAATGGGGTACTGAAGTGAATGATTAGCCATGATCATATTTAATGTACAGTAGACACCTCAAGTCGCTGGAGAAATACCACCAACTATGCCGCCGCAAGATCCTACAAATTCCCTGGGAGGACAGATGCACCAACGTTAGCGTCCTCGACCAGGCCAACATCCCCAGCATCGAAGCACTGACCACACTCGACCAGCTCCGCTGGGCAGGGCCACATTGTCCGCATGTCCCCCCCAGACACGGGACTCCCCCAAAGCGAACGCTCTACTCGGGAACTCCTTCACGGGCAAACGGGCCAAAGGTGGGCAGAGGAAACGTTACAAGGGACCACCCTCAAAGCCTCCCTGATAAAGTGCAACATCCCCACCGACACCTGGGAGTCCCTGGCCCAAAGACCAGTCCGCCCTAAGTGGAGGGAGTGCATCCGGGAGGGCGCTGAGCACCTCGAGTCTCGTCGCCGAGAGCGTGCAGAAACCAAGCGCAGGCAGCGGAAGGAGCGTGTGGCAAACCAGTCCCACCCTCCCCTTCCCTCAACGTCTGTCTGTCCCACCTGTGACAGGGACTGTGGTTCCCGTATTGGACTGTTCAGCCACCGCAGGACTCGTGTTTAGAGTGGAAGCAAGTCTTCCTCGATTCCGAGGGACTGCCTGTGATGATAGTGAGCTCTGTCAAGCCCGTGTGGTGGCTGGTGTGCAGCGGTCACCACAGGTTAAAAAAATCCACGCACCGACATCTCCCACACCCCCCCCCCCCCCCTCAATTGGAGTTCAGGACTGGAACATCGGGTCCTTCATTGAAACATCTATGAACTCGTGGAAGCGTGCATCCTCGTTCGAGGGCCCATCTGTGATGTTGGTTTAAGAAGGGAGAAAGGGATAGACCGAGTAATTACAGGCCAGTCAGCCTAACCTCGCTGGTGGGAAAATTATTGGAAAAAATTCTGAGGGACAGGATAAATCTTCATTTGGAAAGACACGGATTTGTTACGGGAATGTCAAACTTTGATTTGAATTTTTTGAGGAGGTAACCAGGAGGGTCGACGAGGGCAGTGTGTACGATGCAGTATATATGGACTTTAGCAAGGTTTTTGATAAGGTCCCACATGGCAGATTGGTCACCAAAAGTAAAAGCCCATGGGATCCAGGGCACAGTGGCAAGTTGGATCCAAAATTGGCTCAAAGGCTGGAAGCAAAGGGTAATGTTTAGAGGTGATTTGAGGTGAAATGTCTTCACCCAGAGGGTGGTGGGAGTCTGGGGCGGAACTCGCTGCCTGAAAGGGTGGTAGAGGCAGAAACCCTCACCACATTTGGACGTGCGCTTGAAGTCCCGTAACCTGCAGGGCTACGGACCCAGAGCGGGAAAGTGGGATTAGGCCGGGATAGCTCTTGGTCGGCCGGCACGGACACGATGGGACGAAATTACCTCCGTCCGCGCAGTAAATGTTTATGAATCATCATCATAGGCAGTCCCTCGGAATCGAGGAAGACTTGCTTCCACTCGAAACACGAGTCCTGAGGTGGCTGAACAGCCCAATACAGGAACCACAGTCCCTGTCACAGGTGGGACAGATAGTGGTTGAGGGAAGGGGAGGGTGGGACTGGTTTGCCGCACGCTCCTTCCGCTGCCTGCGCTTGGTTTCTGCACGCTCTCGGCGACGAGACTCGAGGTGCTCAGCACCTCCCGGATGCACTCCCTCCACTTAGGGCGGACTGGTCTTTGGGCCCAGGGACTCCCAGGTGTCGGTGGGGATGTTGCACTTTATCAGGGAGGCTTTCAGGGTGGTCCCTTGTAACGTTTCCTCTGCCCACCTTTGGCTCGTTTGCCCGTGAAGGAGTTCCGAGTAGAGCGCTTGCTGTGCTGTTGATCACGTTGCTGTTTGTGGTTGGTTCGCTGCAGTTCTGAGATCTCTTGTTTGCTCATCCCTGCTTTCCGTAACTCGCGGCATTGGAGGCCGTGTGTTCAGCAGCCCCAAGCTCTGGAATTCTCTCCCTAAACCTCTCCTTAAAACGTACCTCTGTGATCAGGCTTTTGGTCGCCTGTCGTAATTGCCCTAGTTCTGTGGCTCTCTGTCCAATTTTGTTTCATAATCGATCTGGTGAAGCAGCTTGGGACATGTTGATAGAACGGTGACAGCACAGAGGGCCATTCGGCCTGTCGAGCCCGTGCCGGCTCTCTGCAGGAGCACCTCAGCCAGTTCCACTCCCCCGCCCTTTCCCCGGAGCCCTGTGAATATTTATCCTTCAGCTACTGATCCAACTCACGTTTGAAAGCTGAGATTGAGTCTGCCTACCCCACCCTCTCGGGCAACGCATTCCAGATCCTAACCACTCGCTGCGGAAAACAGGTTTTTCCTCATATTGCCTTCGGACCCTCTGCCAATCGCCTTAAATCTGTGTCCTCTGGTTCCCAACCCTTCCCCCAATGGGAACGGTTTCTCGATCGACTCTGTCCAGGTCCCTCGTGATTGTGAACCCCTCGATCAAATCTCCTCTCGACCTTCTCTGCTTGAAATAGAAAGACTTGTATTTGTATAGCGCCTTTCACGACCACCGGGAAGTCTCAAAGCGCTTTACAGCCAATGAAGTTCTTTGGGAGTGTGCTCACTGTTGTAATGTGGGAAACGCCAGTTTGCGCACAGCAAGCTCCCACACACAGCAATGTGATAATGACCCGGATCATCTGTTTTAGTGATGTTGATTGAGGGATAAATATTGGCCCCACGACACCGGGGAGAACGCCCCCTGCTCTTCTTCCAAATAGTAGTCACAGGATCTTTTATGTACACCTGAGAGAGCAGACGGGGCCTCGGTTTAACGTCTCGTCTGAAAGACTGCCCCTCCGATAGTGCGGCTCCCCCTCAGTGCCGTCCCTCCGACAGTGCAGCGCTCCCACCGAAACCCGTTCACCCATCACTCCGTGTGTTCGCAGACCTACGTTAACTCCCGGTTAAGCGACGCCTCGATTTCAAATTTCTCATCCTTGTTTACAAATCCCTCCATGGCCCTCACCCCCTCCCTATCTCTGTAACCCCCTCCAGCCCCCTACACCCCTCCCTATCTCTGTCACCCCCTCCAGCCCCCTACACCCCTCCCTATCTCTGTAACCTCCTCCAGCCCCTACACCCCTCCCTATCTCTGTAACCTCCTCCAGCCCCTACACCCCTCCCTATCTCTGTAACCCCCTCCAGCCCCTACACCCCTCCCTATCTCTGTAACCCCCTCCAGCCCCTACACCCTCCCTATCTCTGTAACCTCCTCCAGCCCCTACACCCTCCCTATCTCTGTAACCCCCTCTAGCCCCTACACCCCTCCCTATCTCTGTAACCCCCTCCAGCCCCTACACCCCTCCCTATCTCTGTAACCTCCAGCCCCTACACCCCTCCCTATCTCTGTAATCCCCTCCAGCCCTACAACCCCCCGAGATCTCTGCACTCCTCTAATTCTGCCCTCCTGACCATCCCTGATTATAATCGCTCCACCATCGGTGGCCGTGCCTTCTGTTGCCTGGGGCCCCAAGCTCTGGAACTCCCTCCCTAAACCTCTCCACCTCCTTTTTTTCAACGCTCCTTAAAATCTTCCTCTCACCAAGTTATTGGACACCTAATTTCTTCTTCTGTGGCTCCATTTCAAATTAGTCTGTTTTGTCTTGTAACACTGCTGTTATTATTCGACCCTCCGCTCATCCAAAACTCTTGCTGCCCTGCACCCTGTCCTCTAACTCGGGCCGAGTCCCGTTCACCCATCACCCCTGCTGCCCCCTGTGCTCGCTTTGACTTGCATTTGGCTTCCTGTCCGGCAGTGCCTTGGGGTTGCAAATTCTCATCCTGTGAATCGTCGACTGGTCGCAGACTGGAAGGAGTCTTCAGCCGGACTCACTCTCCCCCGCCCTTTCCCCGTAGCCCTGTGAATTATTTTCTTTCAGCTACTTACCGTTCACAACTGTTTACAATATACATAGATGACCTGGAAGAGGAGACAGAGTGCAGTGTAACAAAATTTGCAGATTGACACAAAGATTAGTGGGAAAGCGGGTTGTGTAGAGGACACAGAGAGGCAGCAAAGAGATTTAGATAGGTTAAGCGAATGGGCTAAGGTTTGGCAGATGGAATACAATGTCGGAAAGTGTGAGGTCATCCACCTTGGGGGAAAAAAACAGTAAAAGGGAATATTATTTGAATGGGGAGAAATTACAACATGCTGCGGTGCAGAGGGACCTGGGGGTCCTTGTGCATGAAACTCTTTTAGAGTCTACTTGCAAAACATAAAACATTAAACCGTGCCACCCGACCTGGGTGACACACCAGACATTTACAAGGCCCTTTTTTTCCTTTTTTTTTTGTGTTTTTCTTTTTTTTTTTGGGCACTAAAATCACAATTTTTTCCCCAGTGCCCCCTATAAAAGGAGAGGGGGACACTAAAAGCACCGGCAATTAAAACAAATTAAACTTTAAAACGTAAAATCAAATTAAAATTTGGTTGCCGGGCGTGATGATGCACTCCAGTCCCTCCGGTGCCCACCTCTCGCGGAAGGCCGCGAGCGTACCGGTGGACACCGCGTGCTCCATCTCCAAGGACACCCTGGCTCGGATGTAAGAGCGGAAGAGAGGCAGGCAGTCGGGTTGAACGACCCCCTCGACCGCCCGCTGCCTGGACCGGCTGATGGCACCCTTGGCCGTGCCCAGGAGCAGTCCTACGAGGAGGCCCTCGGACCTACCCGCTCCCCTCCGCACAGGGTGCCCAAAGATCAGGAGAGTGGGACTGAAGTGCAGCCAGAATTTCAGGAGCAGCCCCTTCAAATAATGGAACAGGGGCTGCAACCTCGTGCACTCTATAAAAACATGGAACACGGACTCCTCCAGACCGCAGAAATTGCAGGCGGCCTGGGAGTCCGTGAACCGGCTTAAAAATTTATTGCACGGCACTGCTCCGTGCACCACCCTCCAGGCCAAGTCCCCGATGAATAGTGGGAGGACCCCTGCGTAGAGTGCCCTCCATCGGGGACCCCCGCCTCCTCCGGACGGCAAGATGGTACGCCATGGCGTGTCCGGACGGCAGGCGAGGATGGCAAAGTTGAGAGTGTGCAGGAGCAGCCCGTACAAGAAACCCCTCCGCGCGGAACTGAAAGGCACGGAGGGGATTTCCCCGAGGCGGCTCAAGTTGTAAGGCGCCGGCCCCCGAGGGAGGTTCCGGGGTTTGGCGCCGATGAGGAATTCCGTCCGGACGGGGGTCAGTTCGGACGGGATCTCCCCACGTGCTTGATCCTCCTCGATGCACCTAACGGAGTCAGGGCCCAGAGCTGTTTTTAGCGACTCGATGGCATCGGCCGCGTGGCGGACGTTGGCAGAATTTAGGCGCCGCGCCAGCGTGTCTGGCACCATCCAGCCCGCTCCTCCGCCATCGAGCAGGTCCCTGACCCTGGTCACCTCACCAGCCACAGCCCTCTCTTCCGACCGCCACATAAAACCTCGGTCGTGGAGGTACGGATTCCCGAGCAGCGGCTTCTGCAGGACAGCCGCCACTCCAGCCGGTGGAGAGCTGCGCTTGGTGGAGACTTTGTTCCAGACCCTGATGAGGTCCCTGTAAAAGACGGGCAGCTCCCGGAGGGCGGTCCTGACACCCCCCAAGTTCACAAACAGGAGCTGCGTGTCATAATTGAGGTCGCGCTGCTGGCGGAAGAAATATGTCGCCAGAGCGCACCACCTAGGAGGGGGCTCGACGTAAAGGTATCTCTGCAGGGTCTGCAGACGGAAAGTCACGAGCTGGGCGCTGACGCACACCAACGACTGACCAAAAGTTAGTTTGCAGGTGCAGCAGGTAATCAGGAAGGCGAATGGGATGTTGGCCTTCATTGCGAGAGGGATGGAGTACAAAAGCAGGGAGGTCCTGCTGCAACTGTACAGGGTATTGGTGAGGCCGCACCTGGAGTACTGCGTGCAGTTTTGGTCACCTTACTTAAGGAAGGATATACTAGCTTTGGAGGGGGTACAGAGACGATTCACTCGGCTGATTCCGGAGATGAGGGGGTTACCTTATGATGATAGATTGAGTAGACTGGGTCTTTACTCGTTGGAGTTCAGAAGGATGAGGGGTGATCTTATAGAAACATTTAAAATCATGAAAGGGATAGACAAGATAGAGGCAGAGAGGTTGTTTCCACTGGTCGGGGAGACTAGAACTAGGGGGCACAGCCTCAAAATACGGGGGAGCCAATTTAAAACCGAGTTGAGAAGGAATTTCTTCTCCCAGAGGGTTGTGAATCTGTGGAATTCTCTGCCCAAGGAAGCAGTTGAGGCTAGCTCATTGAATGTATTCAAGTCACAGATAGATAGATTTTTAACCAATAAGGGAATTAAGGGTTACGGGGAGCGGGCGGGTAAGTGGAGCTGAGTCCACGGCCAGATCAGCCATGATCTTGTTGAACGGCGGAGCAGGCTCGAGGGGCTAGATGGCCTCCTCCTGTTCCTAATTCTTATGTTCTTGTGTACCGATGGGAACCGTTTCTCTCGGATCTACTCTGCTCAGATCCCTCGTGATTGTGAACACCTCGATCAAATCTCCTCTTAACCTCTCTACTCCCAAGGAGAACAAACCCGGCTTCTCCAAAGTCTCCCCACGTCACTGAGGTCCCTCATCCCCCCCTGGGACCATTCTGGTCAATCTCCCTCGGCACCCTCTCTGAGGCCCTTCACACCCTCCCTAAAGTGCGGTGCCCGGAATTGGACACAATACTCCGGTTGAGGCCGAACGTGTGTTTTATACAGGTTCATCATAACGTCCTTGTGTTTGTGCTCTATGCCTCTATTTATGAAGCTTTAACTGCTTTCTAAACCTGCCTTGTCACCTTCAACGATCTGTGCACACACCAACACCAGCTCTCTCTGTTCATGCACCCCCTTTCGGATTGTACCCGTCAGTTTATATCTCCTCGTTCTTTCTACCAAAATGTATAACTTCACCTTTTTCTGTGTTGAATTTCATCTGCCAAGTGCCCGCCCGTTTCACCAGCCTGTCTGTGTCCTCCTGAAGTCTTTTGCTATCCTCCTCTGTATCCTTGTGTTCAAATCCCTCCTCGCTGCCCACCCCCCCCCCACCCCCACCATTGGCGGCCGTGCCTTCTGCTGCCTGGGTCCCAAACTCTGGAATTCCCTCCCTTAAACCACCCCGCGCCTCCCCTTCTCCTGCTTTTTAAGAGCATCCCTAAAACCTACCTCTATGCATCATTGTAGACGGTCCCTCGAACGAAGATGACTTGCCTCCACATCAAAAGGGATGAGTTTGCAGATGTTTCAATGAAGGGCCCGATATTCCAGTCCTGAACTCCCAAGGGGTGGAAGATGCCTGTGGGTGGATTGTTTTAACGTGGGGTGACCGTTGCACACCAGCCACCACACGGGGCTTGACAGAGCGAGGTCTCGGTGCAGTGGCAAGGGTTAACCAGGACGACTGCTGCACGGACCCAGTGCGCGCGCACACATCGCACAGTGTGGGCTGGTCCGTGCTGCCCCTGGGCCCTCGCCTCTCCTGGGCCCTGTACACTTGTTCACCGCACCTTCACCCACGATGTTCCAGGGTTCCGCGGTGGTGTTCTCATACAGGTCGGGGTACACCACGATCTTATTAAATGGGCATGAATCTTCGGGAGAGGGGGGGGGAGAGGGAGAGGGAGAGTGGGGGAGAAGAGGGAGTGGGATGAGGCGGTGCAGCGCTCAATCGGAAAACATCCCAAGCCGCTCGGTCCCCTTGCAGGTCTGCCAGAGTTTCGGCGAGTGTGTAACTCCCAGGTGTTGGATCGATGGCCTTACCGAGTTTCTCTCTCTCTCTCTCTCTCTCTCTAACAGGATTTTCAGAGCTACCCTTTGCTTGGCCTTTTGCAAACCGACAGAATGGGAAAGAAAGTCAAAAGGAAATCGGACGATGTCTCCTCTGAGGAGGAGGAATATGTGGTGGAGCGGGTGCTGGATCGACGAGTGGTGAGGGGTCGAGTGGAGTTCCTGCTCAAGTGGAAAGGCTTCTCCGAGTAAGTCCCGCTCCCGTGAGAATTGGTGGCCGCGGGGGAAAAGCTGCCAACTCCGACAGCGCGGCGCTCCCTCAGTACCGCCCCTCCGACAGCGCAGTACGGCGCTCCCTCAGTACCGCCCCTCCGACAGCGCAGTACGGCGCTCCCTCAGTACCGCCCCTCCGACAGCGCAGTACGGCGCTCCCTCAGTACCGCCCCTCCGACAGCGCAGTACGGCGCTCCCTCAGTACTGCCCCTCCGACAGTACGGCGCTCCCTCAGTACCGCCCCTCCGACAGTGCGGCGCTCCCTCAGTACCGCCCCTCCGACAGCGCAGTACGGCGCTCCCTCAGTACCGCCCCTCCGACAGCGCAGTACGGTGCTCCCTCAGTACTGCCCCTCCGACAGTGCGGTGCTCCCTCAGTACCGCCCCTCCGACAGTGCGGTGCTCCCTCAGTACTGCCCCTCCGACAGTGCGTCACTCCCTCAGTACTGCCCCTCCGACAGTGCGGTGCTCCCTCAGTACTGCCCCTCCGACAGTGCGGTGCTCCCTCAGTACTGCCCCTCCGACAGTGCGGCTCTCCCTCAGTACTGCCCCTCCGACAGTGCGGTGCTCCCTCAGTACTGCCCCTCCGACAGTGCGGGGCTCCCTCAGTACTGCCCCTCCGACAGTGCGGTGCTCCCTCAGTACTGCCCCTCCGACAGTGCGGCTCTCCCTCAGAGTTCCAGCAGTGGGAGCGTCCACCTCAATTATTTAAAAAAATTATTATTTTTGCGACAGGGATGACAATACGTGGGAGCCGGAGAAGAATCTGGACTGCCCGGAACTGATCGGGGAATTCCTGAAAACCTACAACAAGGACAAGGAGGATGGGGCGGGTTCCAAGGACAAGCCGGACAGCGTGAAGCGGAAGTCGTCCATCGTCAACGGCAACGATGAGCCCAGGACCAAAAGGAAGAAGGAGGTTTGTCTCTGTTCGGCCGCTGTGGGGGTGTGGCAGCGGATGTATCTCCCGAACGTTCCCCGTCTGGGGCGGGGCCATTTCATTCCCCGGGAATTGTCTGAGCGCCGCTCCTGAAATTTCACCGAATGGCCACGGGCTCCCTTCGGCCCGTCGTGCTCGTGTCCGATCCACAATTAGATCTTGCTTTCCCATCTGCACACTCCTGCCTATCCCACACAATTTGTCCAGTTCCTCTTTGTGAAAGTTACCATCGAATCTTCCTCACACCACTCCCGATCACAAGAGCTGTCCCCCGCTCCCTATCTCTGTAACCTCCTCCAGCCCCCTACACCCCTCCCTATCTCTGTAACCCCCTCCAGCCCCTACACCCCTCCCTATCTCTGTAATCTCCTCCAGCCCCTACACCCCTCCCTATCTCTGTAACCTCCTCCAGCCCCCTACACCCCTCCCTATCTCTGTAACCTCCAGCCCCCGACACCCCTCCCTATCTCTGTAACCCCCTCCAGCCCCTACACCCCTCCCTATCTCTGTAACCTCCTCCAGCCCCCTACACCCCTCCCGATCTCTGTAATCTCCAGTCCCTACACCCCTCCCTATCTCTGTAACATCCTCCAGCCCCCTACACCCCTCCCTAAATCTGTAACCTCCTCCAGCCCCCTACACCCCTCCCTATCTCTGTAACCTCCAGCCCCCGACACCCCTCCCTATCTCTGTAACCTCCTCCAGCCCCCTACACCCCTCCCGATCTCTGTAATCTCCAGTCCCTACACCCCTCCCTATCTCTGTAACCTCCTCCAGCCCCCTACACCCCTCCCTAAATCTGTAACCTCCTCCAGCACCTACACCCCTCCCTATCTCAGTAACCTCCTCCAGCCTCTACACCCCTCCCTATCTCTGTAACCTCCTCCAGCCCCCTACACCCCTCCCTATCTCTGTAACCTCCTCCAGCCCCTACACCCCTCCCTATCTCTGTAACCTCCTCCAGCCCCTACACCCCTCCCTATCTCTGTAACCTCTTCCAGCCCCTACACCCCTCCCTATCTCTGTAACCTCCTCCAGCCCCTACACCCCTCCCTATCTCTGTAACCTCCTCCAGCCCCTACACCCCTCCCTATCTCAGTAACCTCCTCCAGCCACTACACCCCTCCCTATCTCTGTAACCTCCTCCAGCACCTACACTCCTCCCTATCTCTGTAACCTCCTCCAGCCCCTACACCCCTCCCTATCTCAGTAACCTCCTTCAGCCGCGATGAGATCTCTACACTCCTGCGATTCTGCCCTCTTGCGCACCCTCCCGATTTCCATCGCTCCACCATCGGTGGCCGTGCCTTCAGCTGCCTGGGCCCCAAGCTCTGCAATTCTCTCCCTAAACCTCTCAGAAATTCACAGCACGGACGGAGTCCATTTCGATCCCCATCGTGTCCGCCTCGCTCCGGCCGACCAAGAGCTATCCCGGCCTAATCCCACTTTCCCGCTCTCGGTCCGTAGCCCTGCAGGTTGCGGGACTTCAAGCGCACGTCCAAATGTGGTGAGGGTTTCTGCCTCTACCCCCCTTTCAGGCCGTGAGTTCCTCCCCAGACCCCCACCACCCTCTGGGTGAAGACATTTCCCCTCAAACCCCCTCTAAACCTCCCCCCAATTACTTTCAATCTGTGTCCCCTGGTTGTTGCCTTGCTCTCTCCTCCTTTAAAACCCCTCTGACCAAGCTTTTGCTCACCTGTCCCTCGTAACCCCTGACCTGGCTCGGTGACAGATTTCTGTTTGATTACCGCTTGTGCAAAGTGCCTTTGAACGTTTTACTACCGTTTTAAAAACTTGTATAAATTGCACGCTGTTGCGATACATAAGCTAATTTTTCGGAGTGCCCAGGTGTGGCCTGGTCGAGGCGAGGGAACAGTGAATTTTTTACGTCTTCCCGTGACATAATTCTCTTTTCCCCACCGTGGCCTAATGCTCTCTCTCTCGCTTACCTCCCCGCAGGAGGAAGACAGTGTTCGTGGCTTTGAGCGAGGCTTGGAACCGGAGAAGATTATCGGAGCCACTGATTCCTGTGGAGAGCTGATGTTCTTAATGAAATGGTGAGCTCCTTTGGTAGACGGACGAAGGGTAGAAATTGACAGCGCAGAAGGAGGCCATTCCGGCCCATCGTGTCCCCACCGGCCGACACTGAGACACACGGCCCTCGGTCAGCAGCCCTGAAGGTTATATATAAACCCACGAACAATGACGGAAAGGCAAAGAACACCCAGCCCGACCAATCCGCCCCACACAACTGCGACACCCCTTGCACTGAAACATTCTACACTCCACCCCAACCGGAGCCATGTGATCTCCTGGGAGAGGCAAAAACCAGATTAAAAACCCAGGCCAATTTCGGGAGAAAGAAATCTGGGAAAATTCCTCTCCGACCCATCCAGGCGATCGACACTAGTCCAGGAGATCACCCTGGCCGTATTCGATTCCCTGCAGTACTTACCATTATATCTGCACCGTCCAACAAAAGGTCATCCAGTCTAATCCCAATGACCAGCTCCAGGTCCGTAACCCTGCGGGTCACTGCACTTTAAGTGCCCATCCAACCATCTCTTAAAAGTGGTGAGGGTTTCTGCATCCATCACTCTTCCAGGCAGCGAGTTCCAGATCCCCACAACCCTCTGCGTAAAGAAGCCCCCCCTCAAATCCCCTCTAAACCTCCCCCCAATTACTTTCAATCTGTGCCCCCTGGTTGTTGACCCCTCTGCCAAGGGGAAACAGGTCCGTCCTATCCACTCTATCCAGGCCTCTCAAACTTGGGCTTTGCGGGGGCAGGTTAGGATGAAATTAAATAAATTTCTAGTTGAGGTCAATTGTAGTGCGTGGAGAATGCAATGGGGGATAATTCACATCGCACCTACACGCTAAAGGGAGGTGTTACTGCAGTTGTACAGGGCCTTGGTGAGGCCACACCTGGAATATTGTGTGTAGTTTTGGTCTCCTAATCTGAGGAAGGACATTCTTGCTATTGAGGGAGTGCAGCGAAGGTTCACCAGACTGATTCCCGGGATGGCAGGACTGACATATGAAGAAAGACTGGATCGACTGGGCTTATATTCACTGGAGTTTAGAAGAATGAGAGGGGATCTCATAGAAACATATAAAATTCTGACGGGACTGGACAGGTTAGATGCAGGAAGAATGTTCCCGATGTTGGGGAAGTCCAGAACCAGGGGTCACAGTCTAAGGGTAAGGGGTAAGCCATTTAGGACCGAGATGAGGAGAAACTTCTTCACCCAGAGAATTGTGAACCTGTGGAATTCTCTACCACAGAGAGTTGTTGGGGCCAGTTCGTTAGATATATTCAAAAGGGAGTTAGATGTGGCCCTTACGGCTAAAGGGATCAGGGGGTATGGAGAGAAAGCAGGAATGGGGTCCTGAGGGAATGATCAGCCAAGATCATATTGAATGGTGGTGCAGGCTCGAAGGGCCGAATGGCCTACTCCTGCACCTATTTTCTATGTTTCTAAACAATCAATATGATTACAGACAAACAGAAATCTCTGTCTCTCTGTGTGCCTCTCTCTGTGTGTGTCTCTCTCTCTCTCTTTCTCTCCCCCCCGCCACATTTAATTAAGGAATTACCCCCCTCCCCCCACACTAGCGATTCCCTCCGACATCTGACGTGAATCAGAGGGAAGGGGCTGAGGGACAAGGGTGGAATGAGGTGATTAGTGCGCCTCTGTGACCAATGCACATGTCTGGTCTACTCCGAATCATTGAATAGAATGCTCACAGCGCGGGAGGAGGCCCTTGGGGGGGGGGGGGGCCCTCGAGCCTGCTCTGCCATTCAATAAGATCATGGGCTGATCTTCGACCTCAACTCCCACTTTCGCGCCCGATCGCCATCTCCCTCGATTCCCTTAATATCCAAGATCATCGTAGGGAGCCCCTCGGAATCGAGGAAGACTTGCTTCCACTCTAAAAGTGAGTTCTCAGGTGACTGAGACATAGAAACAGAGAATATAGGTGCAGGAGTAGGCCATTCGGCCCCTCTAGCCTGCACCGTCATTCAATATGATCATGGCTGACCCTCTCTCTCAACACCATATTCCCGCTGTCTCCCCATACCCCCTGATGCCTTTTGTGTCCAGAAATCTCTCTATCTCCCTCTTAAATATATTCAGTGGCTTGTTCTCCACAGCCTTCTGTGGTCGAGAATTCCACAGGTTCACCTCCCTCGGAGTGAGAACGTTTCTCCTCATCTCGGTCCTAAATTTCCTCCCCCGTATCCTGAGACTGTGACCCCTTGTTCTAGACTTCCCAGCCCCGGGGAAACATCCTCCCCACATCCAGTCTGTCCAACCCCGTCAGAATTTTATACATTTCAATGAGATCCCCTCTCATTCTTCTAAACTCCAGTGAATACAGGCCCAGTCGACCCAATCTCTCCTCATACGGCAGTCCTGACCTCCCAGGAATCAGTCTGGTGAACCTTCGCTGCACTCCCTCTACGGCAAGTATATCCTTCCTTGGGTAAGGAGACCAAAACTGCTCACAATACTCCAGGTGTGGTCTCACCAGGGCCCTGTATAACTGCAGTAAGACATCCTCGCTCCTGTACTCAAACCCTCTTGCAATGAAGGCCAATATACCATTGGCCTTCCTAACTGCTTGCTGCCCCTGCGTGTTTGCTTACAATGACTGGTGTACAGGGACACCCAGGTCCCTCTGTACATCCACACTTCCCAAGCCATCACCATTTAAATAATACTTGTGTCTTTATGTTTTTCCCACCAAAGTGGATAACTTCACACATTTATCCACGTTGCACTGCAACAGCCTAATCCCACTTTCCCGCTCTGGGTCCGTAGCCCTGCAGGTTACGGGACTTCAAGCGCACGTCCAAATGTGGTGAGGGTTTCTGCCTCTACCCGCCTTTCAGGCAGTGAGTTCCACCCCAGACCCCCACCACCCTCTGGGTGAAGACATTTCCCCTCAAACCCCCTCTAAACCTCCCCCCAATTACTTTCAATCTGTGCCCCCTGGTTGTTGACCCCTCTGCCAAGGGAAACAGGTCCGTCCTATCCACTCTATCCAGGCCCCTCATCATTTTATACACCTCAATCAGGTCTCCCCTCAGCCTCCTCTGTTCCAAAGAAAACAACCCCAGCCTATCCAATCTTTCCTCATCGCTAAAATTCTCCAGTCCCGGCAACATCCTGGTAAATCTCCTCTATACCCTCTCCAGTGCAACATCCTGGTAAATCTCCTCTGTACCCTCTCTAGTGCAACATCCTGGTAAATCTCCTCTGTACCCTCTCCAGTACAACATCCTGGTAAATCTCCTCTGTACCCTCTCCAGTGCAACATCCTGGTAAATCTCCTCTGTACCCTCTCCAGTGCAACATCCTGGTAAATCTCCTCTGTACCCTCTCCAGTGCAACATCCTGGTAAATCTCCTCTGTACCCTCTCCAGTGCAACATCCTGGTAAATCTCCTCTGTATCCTCTCCAGTGCAACATCCTGGTAAATCTCCTCTGTATCCTCTCCAGTGCAACATCCTGGTAAATCTCCTCTGTACCCTCTCCAGTGCAACATCCTGGTAAATCTCCTCTGTACCCTCTCCAGTGCAACATCCTGGTAAATCTCCTCTGTACCCTCTCCAGTGCAATCGACAAACTTTTGGGGATAGCCGAAACGCAGGAGGGACGCTCCATTGTCCCTCGGGGTTAACTGTGTCAAAGGCCTTTGTGCGGTCAAAGGCGGCCATGTACAATGGTTGGTGCTGTTCCCAGCATTTCTCTCGCAGTTGTCGCGCCGTACGGATCACGTCCGTCGCACCCCGTAGTGGACGGAATCCGCACCGCGACTCCGGGAGGAGCTCCTCAGCCACGTCACATCTTTCCTGTAACGTGGTGACCAGAAATGCACGCGCTATAATTTGTAATTTAAATGGTACAGTTTTAGAGGGGGCGCTGGAGCAGGAGTTGTATTACGTAGAATGGCACAGAAACCGGCCATTTGGCCCAACTAGTTTGTTGCGGTGAAATGACCGCTCATGTCTGCAAGGTCCGAACAAGTAAAGATTTTATTCGGGCATATAAAAACAGAAGAAATAGGAGCAGGAGTCGGCCATACGGCCCCTCGAGCCTGCTCCGCCATTTAATACGATCATGGCTGATCCGATCATGGACTCAGCTCCACTTCCCCGCCCGCTCCCCATAACCCTTCACTCCCTTATCGCTCAAAAATCTGTCTATCTCCACCTTAAATATATTCAATGTCCCAGCCTCCACAGCTCTCTGGGGCAGAGAATTCCACAGATTTACAACCCTCTGAGAAGAAATTCCTCCTCATCTCAGTTTTAAATGGGCAGCCCCTTATTCTAAGACCATGCCCCCTAGTTCTAGTCTCCCCCATCAGTGGGAACATCCTCTCTGCATCCACCTTGTCAAGCCCCCTCATAATCTGATACGTTTCTATAAGATCACCTCTCATTCTTCTGAATTCCAAAGAGTAGAGGCCCAACCCACTCAACCTTTCCTCATAAGTCAACCCCCTCATCCCCGGAATCAACCGAGTGAACCTTCTCTGAACTGCCTCCAAAGCGAGTATATCCTTTCGTAAATACGGAGAGCAAAACTGCACGCAGTACTCCAGGTGTGGCCTCACCAATACCCTGTATAACTGTAGCAAGACTTCCCTGCTGTTATACTCCATCCCCTTTGCAATAAAGGCCAAGACACCATTGGCCTTCCTGATCACTTGCTGTACCTGCATACTAACCTTTTGTGTTTCATGCACAAGTAACCCCCAGGTCCCGCTGTACTGCAGCACTTTGCAATCTTTCTCCATTTAAATAATAACTTGCTCTTTGATTTTTTTTTTCTGCCGAAGTGCATGACCTCACACTTTCCAAGGGAGCAGGAGTCTTTAAAAAGTTGACTGAGGTTCCTAACTCCCCGATACAAAGTTTGCTGCATATATTTATAGTACACAGGTTACTGTAACTTGGCTTTATGACAGTGATAAATCATTGCCCAGACAATTACAGCAATTATTTCACATTACGAGTTTCACAATCTAACAGGCTTGCAACACAGCTGTTGGCGGTTATCTCCACTGGCTAACCTTGGGCCCCTGATTCCCATGGTAACTCCTGTCTGGCCTTGGCTTCTCCCGAGCTCCTTGTTCTGAGCATAACAATGACTAATATGTTTCCCAACGCTTAAAAGCAGCAGCAGGCCATTCGGCCCCTCGAGCCTGCTCCGCCATTTAATACGATCATGGCTGATCCGATCATGGACTCAGCTCCACTTCCCCGCCCGCTCCCCATAACCCTTCACTCCCTTATCGCCCAAAAATCTGTCTATCTCCCGCCTTAAATATATTCAATGTCCCAGCCTCCACAGCTCTCTGGGGCAGAGAATTCCACAGATTTACAACCCTCTGAGAGAAGAAATTCCTCCTCATCCCAGTTTTAAATCCACGCGAGTCTCACCCCTTCCTATCTCTGTTAACTCCTTCAGCCCCTACACCCCTCCCTATCTCTGTAACCTCCTCCAGCCCCTACACCCCTCCCTATCTCTGTAACCTCCTCCAGCCCCTACACCCCTCCCTATCTCTGTAACCTCCTCCAGCCCCTACACCCCTCCCTATCTCTGTAACCTCCTCCAGCCCCTACACCCCTCCCTATCTCTGTAACCTCCAGCCCCTACACCCCTCCCTATCTCTGTAACCTCCAGCCCCTACACCCCTCCCTATCTCTGTTAACTCCTTCAGCCCCTACACCCCTCCCTATCTCTGTAACCTCCAGCCCCTACACCCCTCCCTATCTCTGTAACCTCCTCCAGCCCCTACACCCCCTAATCTCTGTAACCCCCTCCAGCCCCTACACCCCTCCCTATCTCTGTAACCCCCTCCAGCCCCTACACCCCTCCCTATCTCTGTAACCCCCTCCAGCCCCTACACCCCTCCCTATCTCTGTAATCTCCAGCCCCTACACCCCTCCCTATCTCTGTAACCTCCAAACCCTACACCCCTCCCTATCTCTGTTAACTCCTTCAGCCCCTACACCCCTCCCTATCTCTGTAACCTCCAACCCCTACACCCCTCCCTATCTCTGTACCCTCCTCCAGCCCCCTACACCCCTCCCTATCTCTGTAACCTCCAGCCCCTACACCCCTCCCTATCTCTGTAACCTCCTCCAGCCCCTACACCCCTCCCTATCTCTGTACCCTCCTCCAGCCCCCTACACCCCTCCCTATCTCTGTAACCCCCCTCCAGCCCCACAACCCCCCGAGATCTCTGCACTCCTCTAATTCTGCCCTCTTGACCATCCCTGATTATAATCACTCCACCATCGGTGGCCGTGCCTTCTGTTGCCTGGGGCCCCAAGCTCTGGAACTCCCTCCCTAAACCTCTCCGCCTCTCTCTCTCTCTCTCTCTCTCCCCTTCAAGACGCTCCTTAAAACCGACCTCTTTAACCAAGCATTTGGTTATCTGCGCTAATTTCTTCTTTTGTGGCTTGGTGTCTCGTTTCTGTTTCGTCTGGGAACACTGCCGTGAAGTGCCTTAGGGCGTTGGAAAGGCCCGATATAAGTTATTATCTAACTCTCTCTCACTATATCCCTCTATTCCTTTCTTGCCCCGCTCCCTCGTATTCTTATCTAGCTTCCTGTTAAATGCATCGATACTTTTCGACTCAACCACTCCCTCTGGTATGTACATAAATCTTTTCAAGCGGCAGGACATGTTTATACAGCTGCTTTTGTTTTGCACACTGCAGCCTTGGCTTTATAAATAGAAGCAGAGAGTGCACAAGCAAGGGGGTTCATGCAACACCTTTTGTTGCAAAATGCTGCCGGACTGTCCCAATTCTGGGCACCACACTTTAGACAAGCTATCGAGGGTACAGCACTGATTTACTCGATCATCGGCAGTCCCTCGGAATCGAGGAAGACTTGCTTCCACACTAACATGAGTCCTTAGGCGACTGAACAGCCCAATACGGGACCCACAGTCCCTGTCACAGGTGGGACAGATAGACGTTGAGGGAAGGGGAGGGTGGGACTGGTTTGCCGCACGCTCCTTCCGCTGCCTGCACTTGGTTTCTGCACGCTCTCGGCGACCAGACTCGAGGTGCTCAGCGCCCTCCCGGATGCACTCCCTCCACTTAGGGCGGACTGGTCTTTGGGCCCAGGGACTCCCAGGTGTCGGTGGGGATGTTGCACTTTATCAGGGAGGCTTTGAGGGTGGTCCCTTGTAACGTTTCCTCTGCCCCACCTTTGGCCCGTTTGCCCGTGAAGGAGTTCCGAGTAGAGCGCTTGCTTTGGGGAGTCTCGTGTCTGGGGGACCATGCGGACAATGTGGCCCTGCCCAGCGGAGCTGGTCGAGTGTGGTCAGTGCTTCGATGCTGGGGATGTTGGCCTGGTCGAGGACGCTAACGTTGGTGCGTCTGTCCTCCCGGGGGATTTGTCGGATCTTGCGGAGACAGCGTTGGTGGTATTTCTCCAGTGACTTGAGGTGTCTACTGTACATGGTCCATGTCTCTGGGCCATACAGGAGGGCGGGTATCACTACAGCCCTGTAGACCATGAGCTGGGGGTGAGATACCTACTGTACACGGTCCGTGTCTCTGAGCCATACAGGAGGGCGGGTATCACGACAGCCCTGTAGACCATGAGCTTGGTGGTGGATTTGAGGGCCTGGTCTTCAAACACTCTTTTCCTCAGGCGGCCGAAGGCTGCACTGGCGCACTGGAGGCGGTGTTGGATCTCGTCGCCAATGTCTGCCCTTGTTGATAAGAGAGTCCCGAGGTATGGGAAATGGTCCACGTTGTCCAGGGCCGTGCCGTGGATCTTGATGACTGGGGGGCAGTGCTGTGCGGTACTAAGGATGAAGAGTCTGCAGTTATGTGGAGAAGCTGGGAGTCGGGTTCTCCTTGGAGCAGAGAAGGTTAAGGGGAGATTGAATAGAGTTGTTCAAAATCTTGAGTGGTTTTAGCAGAGTGGCTCTGGGAGAAATTGTTTCCAGTGGCAGGAGGATCGGTAACCAGAGGGACACAGATTTAAGAGCTTGGGACCCAGGCAACAGAAGGCACGGCCACCGATGGTGGAGCGATTATAATCAGGGATGGTCAGGAGGGCAGAATTAGAGGAGCGCAGAGATCGCGGGGGGTTGTGGGGCTGGAGGGGGGTTACAGAGATAGGGAGGGGTGTAGGGGCTGGAGGGGGTTACAGAGATAGGGAGGGGTGTAGGGGCTGGAGGAGGTTACAGAGATAGGGAGGGGTGTAGGGGCTGGAGGAGGTTACAGAGATAGGGAGGGGTGTTGGGGGCCATGGAGGGATTTGTAAAAAAGGATGGAGAATTTTGAAATCGAGGCATTGCTTCACCGAGAGCCAATGTAGGTCAGTGAGCACAGGGGGTGATGGGTGAGTGGGACTGGGTGTGAGTTAGGACACGGGGGCAGTGAGCACAGGGGGTGATGGGTGAGCGGGACTCGGTGCGAGTTAGGACACGGGGTCAGCGAGCACAGGGGGTGATGGGTGAGCGGGACTCGGTGCGAGTTAGGACACGGGGTCAGCGAGCACAGGGGGTGATGGGTGAGCGGGACTCGGTGCGAGTTAGGACACGGGGTCAGTGAGCACAGGGGGTGATGGGTGAGCGGGACTCGGTGCGAGTTAGGACACGGGGTCAGTGAGCACAGTGGGTGATGGGTGAGCGGGACTTGGTGCGAGTTAGGACACGGAGCAGTGAGCACAGTGGGTGATGGGTGAGTGGGACTCGGTGTGAGTTAGGACACGGGGCAGTGAGCACAGGGGGTGATGGGTGAGCGGGACTCGGTGCGAGTTAGGACACGGGGTCAGCGAGCACAGGGGGTGATGGGTGAGCGGGACTCGGTGCGAGTTAGGACACGGGGTCAGTGAGCACAGGGGGTGATGGGTGAGCGGGACTTGGTGCGAGTTAGGACACGGGGCAGTGAGCACAGTGGGTGATGGGTGAGTGGGACTCGGTGTGAGTTAGGACACGGGGCAGTGAGCACAGTGGGTGATGGGTGAGTGGGACTCGGTGTGAGTTAGGGACACGGGGCCAGTTGAGTTTTGAATCACCTCTAGTTTACGTCGGGTAGAATGTGGGAGGCCGGCCAGGAGTGCGTTGGAATAGTCAAGTCTGGAGGTAACGGGGGCACGGATGAGGGTTTCAGCAGTGGATGCAGGGAGGGTGTTTCCCCCCGGGCTGGGGAGTCTAGAACCAGGGGTCTCACAGTCTCAGGATAAGGGGTTGGCCATTTAGGACTGAGATGAGAAGGAATTTCTTCATTCAGAGGGGGGTGAATCTTTGGTATTCTCTGCCCCAGATGACTGTGGGTGCTGAGGGAGTGCCGCACTGTCGGAGGGGCAGTACTGAGGGAGTGCCGCACTGTCGGAGGGGCAGTACTGAGGGAGTGCCGCACTGTCGGAAGGGCAGTACTGAGGGAGCGCCAGGGAATGCCGCACTGTCGGAGGGGCAGTACTGAGGGAGCGCCGCACTGTCGGAGGGGCAGTACAGAGGGAGTGCCGCACTGTTGGAGGGGCGGTACAGAGGGAGCCCCGCACTGTCGGAGGGGCAGTACAGAGGGAGTGCCGCACTGTTGGAGGGGCGGTACAGAGGGAGCCCCGCACTGTCGGAGGGGCAGTACTGAGGGAGCGCCGCACTGTCGGAGGGGCAGTACTGAGGGAGCGCCGCACTGTCGGAGGGGCAGTACTGAGGGAGCGCCGCACTGTCGGAGGGGCAGTAGTGAGGGAGCCCCGCACTGTCGGAGGGGCAGTACTGAGGGAGCGCCGCACTGTCGGAGGGGCAGTACTGAGGGAGCGCCGCACTGTCGGAGGGGCAGTACTGAGGGAGCGCCGCACTGTCGGAGGGGCAGTACTGAGGGAGCGCCGCACTGTCGGAGGGGCAGTACTGAGGGAGCCCCGCACTGTCGGAGGGGCAGTACTGAGGGAGCGCCGCACTGTCGGAGGGGCAGTACTGAGGGAGCGCCGCACTGTCGGAGGGGCGGTACTGAGGGAGCGCCGCACTGTCGGAGGGGCGGTACTGAGGGAGCGCCGCACTGTCGGAGGGGCAGTACTGAGGGAGTGCCGCACTGTCGGAGGGGCAGTACTGAGGGAGTGCTGCACTGTCGGAGGGGCGGTACTGAGGGAGCGCCGCACTGTCGGAGGGGCAGTACTGAGGGAGCCCCGCACTGTCGGAGGGGCAGTACTGAGGGAGCGCCGCACTGTCGGAGGGGCAGTACTGAGGGAGCGCCGCACTGTCGGAGGGGCAGTACTGAGGGAGCGCCGCAGTGTCGGAGGGGCGGTACTGAGGGAGCGCCGCACTGTCGGAGGGGCAGTACTGAGGGAGCGCTGCACTGTCGGAGGGGCGGTACTGAGGGAGCGCCGCACTGTCGGAGGGGCAGTACTGAGGGAGCAATGTCCTGGGGTTCGATCCTGATCCCTCAATCAGCAGATTACGCGGGTCGTTAGCCCCTCGCTGTCTGGGAGCTTGCTGTGCGCAGATTGAGCGTGATAAGTGACTGCGCTTCGACAGTACTTGGTTGGCGGTGGGGTGCTTTGGGGCGACCGGCGGATGTGCAAGGCGCTGTACAAATGAAAGTCTTTGTGCTCCCACCCTGCACCCCTCACAGGAAGGACTCGGATGAAGCCGATCTCGTGCTCGCCAAGGAGGCCAACATCAAGTGTCCTCAGATCGTGATCGCCTTCTACGAGGAGAGGCTAACATGGCACGCCTACCCAGCGGAGGACGAGGAAAGGCGGGAGGAGGCC